>NC_063059.1:25905273-26205273 GCF_018812025.1 Megalobrama amblycephala
CTTTTGCTTTGTCTTGCTAAAAAACGTGCAAATTAAAAACTTTCAAGACGCTACATTTAGATCTTGCATGTCGATTCTCTTTACGTGGCATGTGTAAAAACCGCTCTCTTTCTCTTACAGTGAGTGTGCATGTGGAGAAGGCGACAGAGGGTGCTCTCAGTCAAGCGACGGTGCATAAATCTCAACAGGCAATGAAATTATATCTTCGCTAAACGTACTTTTTGTCTTTAACTCAATCACAGGTGACTGAAATCGTACAATTTACTAGCCATTGGCCAATTAAAGATAATTTGTAGTTGCCTTGCGTGAAATTTTGTCGCGTATGTGAGTGATTTACTCTCATTATAGAGTGTTGAAAATAATGCTATAGAGTGCATCCGTGACTGTCCACTTTTTCAGCTATCTTGGTTCTGGAGCTATTTTTCATTTTCATTCTTCTACGTTCTCAAAAACTCCTCATAGAAATAGAATCGGCAACATTTAAAAAGAAAAAGAAAGGTTTTGATTGATGTAGATTATGGAAACTTTAACATGTTTTTTTTTTTCTGCTTTATTTTTGAAACTCACAGAAGTGTCCTGTACACCATAGAACCAGGAACGAAGTACAACCATCCCAAATCTCAAAACCTGGCAGCTTGTAAATACCATAGACAGCTGCACTCACACCTGGGGAACTCATATTTTCCAGCATCTCTCTAAGGAAAACGGAAATCATGCCGAATCAGGCACCTTCCTCAATGATATCCCAATGAGCTGGAACGTTGGAAATGGAGGGGAAAAATTTCTGTTTCTCTTTTAGCGTTTGATGCCGGCCTCCCAAATGGCTGCCTTGGTGTGTGTGGACCGTGGCTGTGTGCCTGAGCCATGTCCGAGGAAAAGCTGCTGTGAGATAATAAATGTGATGTTGAGAGATATGTCTGCATTCTGCACTATCCTTTCATGAGTGTTGTAACACAGACTCCGCTGCCTGACGTACACCGACCATATGGTCAGCTTGTCACGGCAAGTCCCTGCATACGTTAAAATGAGGTCCGTGCGCCTTCTTGCCGTTTAAAGCGCGCCGTCGCATTTGTTTGAAAACAAATGGGGGCCGCCTTCCCCCTGATGGCGCCTCGTCTGTGGCCGAGACTGTAATGTGGCCGGGCTTTGATGGTGGACATCACAGATTGAATTATGCCCTTGAGGAAAAGCTATTAGCTCACGTCAAGAGTCCTCATATGTTAAATTAAAAGTGGAAATGACATGCAAGGAGTCTTTTCAGTGAATTAGTTAGAGAGAGAGAGAGAGAGAGGGGAAAAAACACTCTAGAAGCAGCAGGGGAAATGCCAATAGGGGGAAGACGAAATTGGCTTCTGTTTAGTAACGTCTGTCTTCCCTTCTCCTCCATCTCACTAAATATGTTTAAGTTTCATAATTTATTGATTTTCAGATACATTTTTGTGTAAGCCGCTCCCCATGCCAATATTTATTTAGAATAATCCGTTCGCTCAAATGGCCCACTGAATCACTGCAGCTTGAGTCATACTAGCCACTTTAAGTGAGACCCAAAGGAAAAAAAAGTGATTTCATATACAGACAAACCAACTCCAGCGGTCGTTTCAAGGAAATTCAGATGCAATGCAAGTGTGAAGTGCGCCCAAATAAGAACATGTTGACCAAATCATCTTCTGACCAAAGCCTCTTCAAAGAGCTCTTACCATAGTTGGCCAGCTTTAGTGCACCGCTAGCAGATGAGCGCTCAAAGTTGTGCCCGGCTTTTAGCTCAGACTGGTTCTTTGCAGTGTTTTTGGTCTCATCATCCTTACTGGCATGACATTATATACCTTTTAAAGAATATTTCCAGATTTATTATGCAAAACACACAGAAAAGGATACAGTTTCCTCTCAGATTTGTGGTGGACGGCATCAGCCTGTGATCTCAGAGGAATAAATGTTTAGTCACACCGAAGTCGTTTTGGTTTTGTTATTAAAAACATCTGTGCACCCATCCTTTACAGTTTTCCTTTCAAGAAACTGCATCAGCTCCCCCATACCTGGAAAAAGCCAGCTTTTCACCTGCATCCGAGACTGGAAAACTGCTAAGCTCATTCGCTTTCCTCACTGCCTTGAACTCAGCGGCGGGGCAGGAAGGAGTCTTTGCGCTACACTCAATGTTTTTCTCTACGGTCAGTGCAAAGGAAGTGGCGTTTCTGAAGATTTTAGGTTATCAAAATGTCTGCTGTCTTCTCTCCTCTTTATCCCTCTTGGGATTCCTGGTTTTATTAGAGGGGAAAAAAAAATGGAAACGTGCACTTCACTGTACTCCGCTCTTCAAATCCTGTGGTGGCTGAGCGTGTTTGTTTAGTGCTGTGTCCCCTGTTCTACACTGACGGATAGCAAGACGCTCACGCCTGCATCGCCAAAGGAGATATACTAACAAACCTCTTGTATCTCCTCATCAGCAGCACGCACCGCTCAGCTATTTAGCTATTCGGTTCACCTCCGTCCAACACCAATAAACATGTGCCAATATCTCTCCCTGCTTTTCTTTACTTTGTCTTTTTTGTCTTTAGTCCTTCCCGAGCAGCAATCCTCGCCTGGTGTCGGCTAAACAAAGATGTCAACATCACTCCTCGTCCTGAGAGTAATTTACGACTTGATGACAGTTTTAAGGGAAGTGACAGAGTGAGAGTGCAGCTCAGCAACAGGTCACTCAACACCTATTAGTGTAATGCAAGGCTGGAAGAGTCCCGGTTCAAACACTGGACAATTCATCCACATTAACTCCCAGTCCAGACTCCACGGTCTACAACAATTTCATTACAATCGGCAGTTTTGTTTTGCAGTTATCTGATCTTTTAGTGCATAATGACTAGGGCTGTCATTTGATTACAGATTGGAATTGAATTAATTACATAATATGCTGATGCATTAATCACATATATCAAGGGTTTTCAAACTGATAGGTTGTGTCTGGGGCCTGCAAATTAACTTTAAATAGCATTATACAAACAAATTCGAAATGTTTCTCTTCTGGTTTATACGTCTGACATTTTAGATAATGTTTTCCAAATGATATTTTAATTATTTGATTTGGCTTTAGTGCAATAGAAATATAAAAAATATACATTTGCATTTGGGGTCGGTTTAAATGTTTTTGGAAAAGTTTCTTATGCTCACCTAGGCTGCATTCATTTGTGTTTGTATTTAAGAGTCCTTGCCATCAAAAAAATGTAAGAGAATAGAGAAGTCCCCAAGTTAAGATAATTTAAACATTGTAACATTCTGGCAGAAGAAAAATATTGAATAGATGTTACAAAGGTTTGCTGTAGAAACCAATATGATGTATTATTTTCTCGCTGTTTTGCGTATTGAGTAATGCGTTTTTGGAATGCGGAGTCAGTTACTCAATCCAATCACAATTTAATGCATTAAATTGTTAACCCTAATATTTTATTTTGCTGGCTCCCATTCCCATCCATTTTTTTGTGTATTTTAGTGTGTATGTGTGTATGGCTGATGGTATCTGGAGTGTGGTTCTGTGTGAAACCGCCAGTAGTCAGTGTTTTTGGAGTCTATTGTATGTATGAGATACAGAGGGCAGGTTTTACAGTGCGGGTTAGTGCAGGAGTCAGACAATGATACCACATGGCTACCGTTCTAGGATGAATTCCATATGCGAGCCCTTATCTCTCAGCTCATGACCCTTTTTTCTCCTTGGCTTCTTCAAAATCTTACTGACGTAAAGAATAATTCAATAGGCCCTAATAATTTTTCTCAAATGCCAAGACTGGAATGAGGCCTTCCAAAGCAACTTAAAAGACTCCATTTGAAGCAGCTTTATAAGAAAATGACTGCCATTATGTGGTATCTGTACCGACTAGACTCCTGGAGTGTGTATGTGTGTGTTGAGCTTTAACAACATCATTATACACACAAAACAGAAATATAAAACAATCTCAGATTGCAGTTTAGTGAGGCCATGTTTTTCTGGTTTTGACAACTGTGGTGAAATTGTATTTGCTCATTAAAACTTAAAAGTGGATATTTCTCCCAATACAAATGAAGTGAAATTACAGTCCTGTAAAAAATATTTAAAATTTATTTTATTAACTTTTTATTTATAAAATTTATTTTACTGTAAACTGTGTCTTTGGATTGTGACTTTTTTTTTTTTTTTTTTTACTTGCATGAAGTATGAATGTGTATTATGTTGTTGGTTACAAGCCTAGTATTTTATTTGTGGATGTGCAATTTTCATTCAAAACTTTTGAGTGATATCATTCATATGCAGGAAAACTTGTCTTGATTCAGTACATCTCAACTGTCTCTCTATTCTCGTCAGTGACATGGCTTTATTTTTTTTTCCTCTTTTACTCTGGATTTCATTCCCCAAATGCAGACTTTCACTCTCTATGTTCTTATTGTCACTTGTGTCTCTCTTTTTTTTTTTTGTAGCAAAGCCAAGCCGCCTCCCCAAATCTCACCCAGTAAGTCCAGTGGTGGGGAGTTCTGCGTGGCTGCAGTCTTCGCCTCCTCCCGCTCTTGGTTCATCACCAACCCTAACATGAAGAGAGAGAAAGGTTTGACATGGCTTACAACCTTTAATGCAAGATATTTTGGGCTTTATTTAGACATAATTTTTAAACTTAATTAAGTGGTGTGATTTTTGGTGTTTTTTTTTTGTTTTTTTTTAAATTAAACTTATTATATTATTTTTTATTATTGTATTTTAGTTCATATATTTTTATATTTTATTCATTTATTATTTATTATAAGCTCTGGAATCCTCTTTTTGTTTATTCCTTTGATTCTTTAAATGGTATCAGATGGAGCATCAAAATCTGTTCCCAAAAATCCACAAAAACCACTTAAAAAAATCTTAATCTGCAAAAACTTGAATTTGACTTTTCTTCCCTGTTAGATCAGTCTCGCCAGGCTGTTGTTGAATCGCTGTACATCCTGAGCTGCTACGGAAACCTGGTGGAGCATGTGCTGGAGCCTCGACCAATCAGCACGGCGCAAAAGATAGGCGACGACACGCCTTTGGAGCTGAACACCTGTCCGAGAGCCTGTTGGAATCTAGCCAGGTCTTGCCTCGAGGCTCTCAAAACCACACCTATTTACCTGCTTTTACACTTCACCTTCAGTCCAACAGAAGCACCTGACATGACCCACTGCAGTCATATCATTTACATAAAACAGCTTATGTGGTGCCTTAATGAGGGCAAGCAAATGATTAACGTCACGGCTTGTCACCGACCCAGACGCTGAGCTCAGTTGTAATGCAATAATGCTTGTGACCGAGCGAAGAAAATGGAAACAGGCAGGGGTAGCTCTTAGAATGGCTTTCTGATCTGATTGTACATGTTCAATGATTATATGTACTGAGCTGTATAGCCTGTGCGGCCCACACGAGATTTGAGAAATGGAAGTTTCTGCTGGGCTGCTGGAGTTTGAGTCCATTATAGCTCAGCTGGAGACTGTTATATACATCTGGCCCTTTGATATGCGCTTCCTAAATTGATTTCTGTGTTTGTTTTGAGTAGGACACCGCAGTGGAATGAGCTACAACCACCTTTCAACAGCAACCACCCCTTGGTGCTGGCCTCAGACTTTGTGCAGTACTATCAATACCTCCTGGCTGGATGTAAGTGTATATGTGTGTGCGTCTGTCTCACTGGAAACAATTGTTTTTAGCCCTTATTGGTGCACCACAACACAAGAAACATGCACGGTAAACTCAGTCTCTTCTGTCTGCCCGTTTTTACAAGGTTGCAGAAGATAAGCCCGTTCCATTTGACGTAGCAGATGGTAAAGCGCTTTTCTGTCTCCGGTGGTGTCGTGAATCAGGCCTTTGTCACTCGGTAGTACATCCGTGCCCTCAAACTCATCATAGCGCCAAATTAACCCGAAGTTCAGATTAAACCAATTAGTGTGGTTTTAAACCCATGTAATTTAATAACAAGTGCATGGAGAGCGCAAGCACTTTGGGTTGACATATGAAAGGCAAGAGAACGCAACTCGAGGGCAGAAGGCTCACGGATGACCACACATCTAATATATCTTGAATAAGTGAGCATTGTTGCGTTAGCTGGATAATCATAAACATTAATGAGTAATTAGCTGTCTGGGTCCTTCAGGCCAAGCTTCACATTTCTTCTCTGCGACTAAAGCCCAAGTGCTCAAGGCCTAACGGGTAGAATATTTTCTAGAAGTCGGTCTAATCGGGATGCATGTGTCAGAGTGATGAAATAGCCGGGCGTGAGCGGTCGTGGCAGCGGCTCGGTGTGGATGCGGTCCACCAGAGGCAAAGAAAGGCATAATGAGCTTGCTCAGTGCATTAAAGTTAATGTCTAATTAAAATAAGCCAGAGATCTTTGCCCCGTGCACTTCTGTTACAGCTGAACCTCCCCGACCTGATACTCAGGAGAGTATATTATGTGCATATGCATGTGGTCATGTTTACCCATCGCCCCCGGCCCTCAGTATGCTGGGCGGCCCACGATGTGCCACCTTTGATTGCTCGCTGCATTGTGCCGCGTCGCGAGCAGCAACTGCTGATCCGGTGTGGTTTAGGGTTTTCCAGTATTCATTTTTACAGTTTTTTTTTTTTTGTCTTGTAATGAAAATATTAATATATATAATATTAACAAGCTTCAAAATTACAAAATTATCCAGATATTCAAATATTTTATATATTTAAGGTGCTCTATGTAATTTTTTCACTGTACTAAATCACAAAAATACCATAATATGTTTGCAGAGATTTAGGAAACATGCTAAGTTCACTTACTTGTTTCTCTGAAAAACAATCCTACACCCAGTTATTCTACTTTAAAATGTGCGTTCCGTGTTGGAATGTCTGTTTTTGTTTTGGTCCGTGTGATCCCGACCACTGCCATTTACCCAATTAGTAATCGGACACTCGGGTTGCTATTTGGCGGAAGACACAGCGTATTGTAGCCACGGACGCAGCAAATAAACTAGGTCAGAGACCCCACCTAAAAAGCCTCAGCATCCATCTGAATAGCTCTGGCCAGAGGCATTTTAAAATGCGGATAAATCAACTCATCAACTTACACTGTAAGACTCGTCTCCTTCCATTGTCCATTGCACTCATTCCTGTTGCGTGTCCTCGAACTGGCAACCCGTGTGAGTGTAGAGTCTGAGGAGGAGGGGGTGGAAGAAACAACCCTCTCCAATATTTTTTAATTTGGACTGCAGTACCCCTTTAAACCACTAGCTGTCAATATTACATACAGTGTGTAAATTTTAGCGCCATCTAGTGGTGAGTCAATAGTGCATTTCTTTCAATAGATCCTTCTAAAGTTTACACATTGCATCTTTAAGACATATATCAACATGGCATCATTAACTATGATTGGGTTCTTTGAAACACTTTTTTAGATTGTTAATATAGGTTAATATCCTGCAATGTTATTTTTTCCTATTTTTTTATATTGTCACAGCGTGCCACCTTTGGCCATAAATGGCAATTACTGACAAATTTTCCAGTGTTAATTTTTGCACAGATTTTTATTTTATTCACTTTACTTGTGATATAATTTTGTCTTTGTTATGCTGCCTTCACATGCTCTCGGAATTATCGTAAATAATAGTTTCCTAGGTAAAAATTGCACATGAATGCAATCCCATTTCGAAACTTGAATGCGATGAGCTCGTAATCACGACGTGAATTATCAGTTAAGTGGGAATTATCAAATTTCCAATAGCACGTGAAGGCAGCATTAACGTTGACTAAAAAAAAAAAAAATTTAACAAACATTTCCATTAATAATTTCGTTGACAAGATTGTCACTGGGGTCTTCTCAGTTTTACACAGGAAGTGATGCGCCTCCTTTAGGGATCAAGCACAAAGAAGCCTTAGCTGGCCATTAATGTTATCAGCCTGTTGTTTTCTTTGTAATTACTCTGTAAAAGGCTACTCTAAAGAGGAGAGAATACAAAGAAAGATGGCGGAAGAGAGCTGGAGATAGCAGAGGGGCATTGGTAGTGGACAGTTCCCAGGCTCAGTCATCTGAGAAATGGGCGGGGTGCGTTCCTTTACCCTCAAACTGTGAGGACTCGCAGCGAGCAGGGCTTTGTGATTGACAGCTCTGGTCTTGCTTCTAGATTGGATGACCTGGCTGATTAAAAATGCAGCATGTGGACGGTAGGGTCAGAGGAGCTGGAGCCTGCACGACTGGTGATAAAAGCAACCGTGGCGCCACTTCTTGGTCACTATCTCCACCTGTCCATCTGCCCAGCCTTTGGCAGCTCTCGGGAAGGGGAGCATTACCCAGCCACTGCTGATGATACCCAGATGATGGGTAGATAACAAGGACACGCTGGCCCAGCGAAGCTCCTTCAGTCCAACTTACAGCGCTCAGGGAATCCTCAGCTTGCGACATTAGCTGTCGTTGAGCAGAGAGAGTGGCGGCTGTGTGTCTGAGAGCTCTCTAATGAATGAGTCCTGATTTCTTAAGGAAAGGTGTGAGGGTTTTGTTCAGAGCTGCAGGAAAGTGCAGCACATGACCTTTACAACTTTTAGCAGATTTATTTAGCATAATCTTTCATAGTATTTTTGGAACGCAGCAAGCAAAATATACCCAAACATTCGTCATAATTTGTATATCTGTGTTCAGAGTGTACTAAATAATTCAGTAAATCAAATTTTTGAAGTGACAGAGTGGAAAAATAACTACAGAAATTGCATAAACATTTAATGCAAGACAACCCCCCCCGGAGACAGACCGCATGTTGTAAGACAAACCTGGAGATGACTTGCATTTCCATTTTTTTTTTTTTGGGTGGGGGCATTTTTGCCTTTATTATGACAGGACGATAAGTTGACGAGAAGCAAAGTTGAAGAAAGAGAGGGGGACGGGATCGGTAAAGGTCCTCAGGACTCGAACTCGGGACACCCGAACCGCAACTGCCCTATATGTCGCTATATGCTGCCCACGAGGCTATTGGCGCCGACAATTGCACCCTTTTTGATTTTTAACTTTTTTTATGTACATATAAGTGGCTATATTTAGAATTCATTTTTTACTATGGATCAAACAATAAATCATGCATTAAAACAAATTATAATGCAATAAATGAATGAATAACATAAATAATAAAGAATTTAGTATATGTAAATATTTAGATGTTAACATTTTTTTAATTCATATATTGATTAATTTATATAAAAATGGAAATAAATATAATAAATATAGTCTTAAATATACAGATTTGTTTTTGGAAAAAATAATTACAAACATGGATTGACTCTTTAATTAATGGGCTTAAATTGATTGATTTAAAAAAAAAATGTTATGCAAGTGGAGGTCATAAGTGGAGACCACACACTTATGAATAAATTCATAAAAAATGAATACACATAAATATCTAAATAAAATATGTTCACATATATTCTTATTCACATACTGACTTCTTTATATAAATAAGGAAATATATAAAGTAGTTTTTAATATATTTAATATATTGATTAAAATAGTTTTAAATATATTGATTTATTTGTTTTAGTTAAAAATGTCAAATTAAGAATGAATTTATTAAAAGGTTTAAAAATATGAGTATTTATTTTATTACTGTAGTTATTTTCTAGTGTGGAGAAAATAACTACAGCAATGGCAACAACATTAACAAAACCTGGTCTGGCTTATGTTTCCAGGTGTCAGTGCATACACCGTTATGCACCTGAACAAACATTATTTAACTGAAAGGTCATTTGTACATGGTTTGTGTGTTGGTGGCCAAAGCAAATTTGTAACCAGGCTGTGATTGTGATACTGCAGGTTTATGCGGTCAGGGCCTGTTTCCTGTCCTTATTCTGTTGCTCACACTCTAACTCACAACAGATAAACTGCTCTTAACAGTCCAGGATCCCTCGACCTCTTAAGCTCGGCCCATTACGAACCCACTGTAACCTGATCTACAGAGCCAGCTACTGTTCTTACGCTTCAATTATTTATTAGTCAACACTTATTGTCCCCCTGGGCTTTGGGAGGGGGGAAAGAGGAAGGCCAGAGCTTGATTGTGTTTAAGAGGTAACATGGTCTGGCTCTGTTCTGACCCATCAGAGGTCGGTAAGTCACTCTGCGATTTATGTCCGCATAATGCAGCGTGCTGGGATAACGGAGGCCGCGCTCTGGCAGAGGCTAGTGTTACTGTGATTGAGTGGGGCCGATAGCGAGCAGATTTCCCCTTCGAGTGGAGGTGTCAGTGTATCTGTTACTCACACAGTAGTGACTGCGCCATGAACCTGGCAGGAACACCTCATCAAGTGTGTCTGAACACCTGGTGTGTGAGCACTCATGTCTGCGAGACAGATAGAGAGAAGAAGAGGGAACAAGAGCAACAGGCTCCTTGTGTCCTCCAGATGAGGGCTTGACATCTTTATTATTCACTGCTGTATTATGTACTTTGGTAACAAAGGCATGTGTTTGCCTGGAGGTGGGAAGGGAAACCACTGATTGTGCACATTAGTCTGAATACTTGGCGCCTGCTTAGCGAAGCCTCCAAGTGCTCCATCTGTCTCTGCCCGTGCTGTCTTTGCTGCTGACAGCTCCGCTCTCTTTTATCTGTCCCACTCTCTCTCACATACCAAAACACACTGTGAACATTTTTACTGGCTTTCCACAGCATAGAAATGTAAATGCTAATTAGCTGTTTTATTGGAGCTTTTATGCAAAGTAATTTACTGTGCACTTCGTACAAAAACTGTTATCACGGAACAACCTGAAGATATATAATATAATATAATATAATATAATATAATATAATATAATATAATATAATATAATATAATATAATATTGACACTTTTATGCAAGTACTTTGCAATTCATTTCTTACATTTCTCAAAATCGAACGACATTAAGATTTTATTTATTTTTTGGCTAGGTGATCTCAATACAGGGAGTGCAGAATTATTAGGCAAGTTGATTTTCTGATCATATTTTTTTTCCAAGCACGTTTTACCAATTCCAATCCACATCAATCTTAATATCTAATATTAATATTGTTTTTAATCATTTATAAGTGATATATAATTGTTCATGAAGGCTGGAAATGAAAAATGCCTTATATTCAGGTGTGCAGAATTATTAGGCAGGTTTTCTTTTACAGGCAAAATGAGCCAAAAAAGAGATTTAACTCAGACTGAAAAGTCAGAAATTATTAAATACTCATGAGAAGGACGCAATACTAATTCAATACTAGAAATTGCAAAGTTAAAGCATGACTAATGGACAGAAAAATGCTCATTGGGTCAGCGGGGTCAAACAAAAACAGGTGAAAAAGAAAAGACACATGTTAACTGCAAAATAATTCAGAATTAAGGTGAAGAATAAAGTGTGAAACAATCAGGAACCCTTTAGTCTCCAGCAACACCATTTTCCAGAACTGCAACCTACCTGGAGTCTCCAGAAGTGCAAGGTGTCAGGATCTCAGAGACTTACGTTAGCTAAAGAATCCTAAAAAATAACCCACTCTTAATAAGAATCACAAGCTGAAGTGTTATAAAATACATGAAGACTGGGTTTTTATAGGCCTTATAGACAGACAGCTTGAGAGTGACTCTTGAAGGACCAGCACCACATCCTCTTGTACCACTGTTTGAAGAATTTATCTTCCAGAATCTGGCAGTAAGGTGTGGGAGTTCACTTTTAGTCCATCTCTTATCCTGAAATGTCCGTCTTGCAGAGATGGACTAAAACTGATCTTCCAAAACTTACTGCCAGATTCTGGAAGATGAATTCTTCAAACAGTGGTACAAGAGATTGTGGTGCTGGTCCTTCAGGAGTCACTCTCAAGCTGTCTGTCTATAAGGCCTATAAAAACCCAGTTTTCATGTATTTTATAACACTTCAGCTTGAGATTCTTATTAAGAGTGGATCATTTTTTAGGATTCTTTACCTTCGTAAAGTCTCTGAGATCCTGACACCTTGCACTTCTGGAGACTCCAGGTAGATTACAGTTCTGGAAAATGGTGGCGCTGGAGACTAAAGGGTTCCTGATTGTTTCACACTTAATTCTTCACCTTAATTCTTAATTATTTTGCAGTTAACATGTGTCTTTTCTTTTCCACCTGTTTTTGTTTGACCCCGCTGACCCAATGAGCATTTTGCTGTCCCTTGGTCATGCTTTAACTTTGCAATTTCTAGTATTGCATTAGTATTGCGTCCTTCTCATAAGTATTTAATAACTTTTGACTTTTCAGTCTGAGTTAAATCTCTTTTTTTGGCTCATTTTGCCTGTAAAAGAAAACCTGCCTAATAATTCTGCACACCTGAATATAAGGCATTTTTCATTTCCAGCCTTCATGAACAATTATATATCACTTATAAATGATTAAAAACAATATTAATAGTAGTTATTAAGATTGATGTGGATTGGAATTGGTAAAATGTGCTTGGAAAAAAAATATGATCAGAAAATCAACTTGCCTAATAATTCTGCACTCCCTGTATAATATAATATAATATAATATAATATAATATAATATAATATAATATAATATAATATAATATAATATAATATAATGACACTTTTATGCAAGTAACTTGCAATGCATTTCTTACATTTCTCAAAATCGAACGGCATGAAGGTTTTATTTATTTTTTGGCTAGGTGATCATAATATAATATAATATAATATAATATAATATAATATAATATAATATAATATAATATAATATAATATAATATAATAATGGTTGTTTTTTTGCAAGTGACTTACAGTACACTTCTTACAGAACAGTCACCATGGAACAACATGAAAATTTTATTATTTATTTTTTAATTATGCAACTCATATAATGTAATATAATATAACAATATAATTATATGTCATGTAATATAATATATTGGCACTTTTATGCAAGTGACTTGCAGTGCACTTCTTACAGAAACAGTCATAATCGAACGGCATGAAGATTTCATTTTTTAATTTTTGGCAAGGTGATCTAAATAATATAATATAAAATAATATAATATAATCAGTGCATAGCTAATCTTCTCTCTTTTCTCTCTCTGTGCAGTGGTACCTCCTGGCAGCCCTGGCCCCATCACCCGGCATGAGTCTTATGACAGCCTGGCCTCCGATCACAGTGGCCAGGAGGATGAAGAATGGCTCTCGCAGGTCAGTCAGAACCCCCGGCCTCCTCCCATGGCCTTCATCTCCGCATTAGCTTAACTTTAACCGTAATAAACAGCACTTAAGCTACACACATCATACATTTCAGTGAAACACTTACAGTGATAATGCATCACTGAGTTGCTGCCAGTATAAGTCATAAATAATTTCTTGCCCCATTACCAGGTATATACACCTAACATGGATCTAGTCAAATCTTTATCCTTTATTTCCACCTTATGTCGTCCAGACTAAAGCATAGCACTGTTGTGCATGATTGCCTGATTTATTAGACAAGAAAACATACTTATTTAATTATTTGTTTGTTTGTTTGTTTGTTTTAGAAATATATAGTATTGTTGTGTATATTAGCTTTAAATTTTATATTTTTAGTTTTCATTTTAGTTTGTTAATTTTGGAATGTGATGTCATTTTTATTAGTTTTTTGTTTTTTAAATTTCAATTTTGATTTAATTTATTTTTAATTCAGTTTGATTGATTTGAGTACTTCAATTTATTTTATTTCACTTAGTTGCCAAGGCAATATTTCTAATATTATTTTTCTAATAAGTTTTAAGTTTTTCACCTATACTTCACCTAATATTTTAGTTTGTTTCATTTTTATTTCAACAAATGAGCATTTTTAAAATAGTTTAACAATAACAGCAGTTTATTTATTTGTTTATATGACATGTACAGTGAGTCAGACAAATTTACAATGTGGTCTCAGACATTTTATGATCTAATAGTCTTGATTACACAGATGCAACATGTCCAGCATGTGTGTGGCAGTTTTTGTGTGGCCTGGACGGCACCAACCAAAGCTCTTAAACCTTAAGGTTGTTAATGTACCAACATTAGCGACAGCATACATCCCCCATCACATCCCGCCTGCCTAATGACACCATTAACACGTGCAGCGACAGCTATTGGCTAAACACAGTCTAAACCCTGTTGATGGCTCTATTTATCTGCTTTATATGTGATAGCAATTAGTATGCTTGTCTGTTATGTGTTATGGCAACATAGCATAAAAAGCACAGTCCTCTGTGAGCGCTATGGCAGCGGGCTGTGTGTAATAAGTGCTGTCAGTGTGAGCCGGCTGCAATATGGCGGGCTCAAGGCAAAGTGCGGAGGGGGGCAACATCTGGCCATAGCCTCCATGAAAGCAGAAAAAAGTCAACGCCGCATCTGTTTCTCTCAGGGCTGCGCAACACTGTTGGTGTTAACTACAGAGAAAAAAACACACATACTGCTGGCCTCATTTACACAGATGTGACAGGAAGGGGACGGAAGAGTTGACCCCACGCCATGCTCTTCCAGAAAAGATGGAGAAATGAAGTGGAGAGAGGGATGTTGGCCGGATGGACGCTCTTCTCCTCCGCTCTTCCCTCTCTCGCTTCATGATGTTAGTGTCATGCCATGTTAATGCAGTCCACTGGGGAGGAAGAGTGGCGTCTGTCTAACACACATGTAACCCCTCCCTTCCCCAGATTTGTCACTGCTGGTCGAAAACAGACACTTACCCAGACAGTACTTTGTGTGTTTGTTTGTGTATATGTTTAAGTGCTCTTCTCTATGTGTTATACTTTACAGGTGGAGATTGTTACCCACACTGGCCCTCACCGAAGACTCTGGATGGGCCCTCAGTTTCAGTTCAAGACCATTCATCCATCAGGTCAGACCACCGTCATCTCCTCCAGCTCCTCTGTACTTCAGTCACAGGGGCCCAGCGACACCCAGCAGCCTCTTCTTGATTTCGACACAGACGACCTGGACCTGCACAGCCTCAGGTGCTGATGCTTAAACACACATTCACACACAACGCTGCTCACATTACCAGCTGCCATCATCAACACCAAATTCACAGTGTGACAGCATAGACTCATGTTACTAACCACAGAGATTCACTAAATACACATTTTAACCAACTCTAGTCCAGCACTTGCACAATACAATCACTCTACCAGAGCATCTGTGTGTCTGTCTGTGCGTCTATCTATCTATCTATCTATCTATCTATCTATCTATCTATCTATCTATCTATCTATCTATCTATCTGTCTGTCTGTTTTATCTAAAACAGATACTGTCCGTTTATCCATCTTTCTGTCTTTCATTCTGTTTTTTCTATCTGTCTATTACTCAGTCATAACTTGGGGGCTTTTCTCAGCAAATACTACAATATGTTAAAAAATGTTATTGATTTTTTTTTTTTTAATTAATCAGCATACCATATCATTAAAGAGTTAATTCACCCAAAAATGAAATGTCATTAATTACTCACCCTTATGTCGTTCCACACCCGTAAGACCTTCGTTCATCTATGGAACACAAATTAAAGGGATAGTTCACCCAAAAATGAAAATTTGATGTTTATCTGCTTACCCCCAGTGCATCCAAGATGTAGGTGACTTTGTTTCTTCAGTAGAACACAAATGATGATTTTTTTAACTCCAACCATTGCCGTCTGTCAGTCAAATAATGCTAGTGGATGGGAACTTCTACTATAATCGTAAATAAAACTTGCATAGACAAGTCCAAATTAAACCCTGTGGATCGTGACGACACATTGATGTCCTAAGACACAAAACGATTGGTTTGTGCGATAAACCGAACAGTATTTATATCATTTTTTAACTCTAATACACCACTATGTCCAACCGCGTTCAGCACTCGCTTAGTGAGGTCTGATCGCCCTCTGACAACAGCAGTGATGTCTCGCGCATATACTTCAATGAGTGCTAGACATCACTGCCGTTGTCAGAGCGCGATCAGACCTTACTAACGAGTGCTTAACGCGGTTGGACATAATGGTGTATTAGAGTTAAAAAATGATATAAATACTGTTCGGTATAAATGATATAAATACTGTTACTCTTATAGTAGAAGTTCCCATCCACTCACATTATTTGACTGACAGACAGCAACGGTTGGAGTTAAAAATCATCATTTGTGTTCTACTGAAGAAACAAAGTCACCTACATCTTACATGCGCTGGGGGTAAGCAGATAAACATCAAATTTTCATTTTTGGGTGAACTATCCCTTTAAGATATTTTGATGAAATCTGTGAGGTTTTTTTATCCTCCGTTGAATGCAATGAAATTACTACCTTCAAGGTCCAGAAAAGTAGTAAAAATAAAATAAAATAGTCAACGTGACTACAGTGGTTCAACCTTAATATCGTGAAGCGACAAAAATACTTTTTGTGCGTAAAAACGAAACAAAAATAACAACTTTATTCAACAAATCTCTCTCTCCTCTGTCATTATGCTATTTACGTTGCGGCGCTTCCAGGTCCTGCATCAGCACTACACGCATGTGCTGCTCACATGACCAGAGCCAGCCAATACTGAACCGGCGTTCTGATGTAGAACCTGAAAGCATTGCAACAGAAATAGCATAACAGAATGACAGGGGAGAGGCGAATATGTTGAATAAAGTCGTTATTTTTGTCAACAAAAAGTATTCTCGCCACTTCATAATATTAAGGTTGAACCACTGCAGTCACATTGACTATTTTAATGATGTTTTTACTATTTTTCTGGACCTTCAATATGGTCATTTCATTGCTTTCAATGGAGCAAAAAAAAAATCTCGGATTTCATCAAAACTATCTTAATTTGTGTTCCGAAGATGAACAAAGGTCTTACGGGTGTGGAATGACATGAGGGTGAGTAATTAATGACAGAAATTTCATTTTTGGGTGAACTAACCCTTTAATTTAAATAAAGTTAAACACAAATAAAGTCTAATTCACAATTTTTGTATATCTTTGTTGCAGGATTCAGCCGGTGCGTTCAGAGCCTGTTAGCATGCCTGGCTCTTCTCGTCTGGTGGCCGATCGTAGAGGCCAGTCCACGGTCATAGATACCGGCTCAGGTAAGACCTGCTGCTCTTATGTTTTTTCCTCAGCTTCTGAAGCTCTTGGATTACAAACAACAGTTCCCAGTGTGATGAGTCCTCAAGAATAGTCTCTTACTTGAGTCTTTCTTTAAAGTCTGCTGAGCATTATATGATTCTACGTAGTTTATATGTCATGGTATGTTACACGGAAACAGTCGCAACCTGCCTGAAAAGCTATCAGCAGTCTACATTTGGTAAATATGCTTATTGTGAGCTTTGAGTTAGATTAAATGGATGTTGTTTAAAGGGATTTTGATTTCCCTTTTTTTCATTCCTCCAGTTGTCATGTCAAGATAATCCAATCAACAGAGATCTAGACAGGCTTGTACTTTTAAAAGATTTCTTTCCATTTTGAGCTTCTATATATGTAGAACTACAGTCTAAACAAAACAAGAGAGAAAATCAATTTCAGAAAATCAAAGTACAATGCACTGTTTGCTCTTTTTCAGTCGCAGAGTGATATTTTGCTGTGTATGCTCACACGTATATATGTGCACGGCACAGTCTTTCATGTTTCATTGAAATCAAAGCAAAGCTCCAAAATGTGGTTTGTCAGTAGAAGGTAGGCCGTGTTGACTGTTGTGATGTTAGTGCTTGGCCTGTAGACACACATTAGCTGCATTGCACTGTCAGGAGGTCTCATCTTTAAGATTGCACTGACTCTCTGCGGTGTTTTCAAACGTACCTGCTGTTCCTTTGCATCAAGTGACTTCCTGTCAAGAAAACTGTCTCGTCATCATCTCACGTCACCCCTCCTCTAAACCCTCACCTCCAAAAGAAAGAAAGTAACCATCTTTATCACACAGCTCTCCTCCTTCTCATTCTCTTCTCCGGCCCGTCTGGAGGAGAGCTGCCGGAGTCTTCTTTATGGGCTGATGCTTATCAGTCTGTGTGTGATTGCTCAGCTCTCAGGGCTTCAAGCAGTGTGGCGCCTGCTCTTATCAGCGCTCATCGCTTTGTCTTTGTGCCTTCAAAAGACAGCGCAGCCCTGTTTGTCCCGCGGAGTGCAGACACACCTCCTCTGCTGTGATGTCTCTCTCTAGTCCAGGCTGTCCTGGAGGATCTAATGCTGTCCTGGAGGACAGTGTCTCTATCTTGTTTACTGTTTAGGCCCAGTTTACACGGCCTCAGTCATTTGCCCAGTTTCATGTCTGCTCAGAAGGACATGTGCACTCTGTTGATGCAACTTAATTAACCAAGAGTCAGTGTAAAATTTAGCATTTATGTATATGTTTATGGATATTTTTTTTTTCTTTAGAATGTTTTGTGTTGACAAATGTAAAATAAAATATTTCATACATTACATTATAAATAAATGTTTAAAATAAATAATAAAAAATAGTATTTTTTTATAGAACATCATGTTGACATATGTAGAATAGAATAAAATGCATTAATTAAAATATGTTTCATTTTTTATTTTACAAGAAAAGTGTATATTTTAGCAATTTTATTTTAAAATAAATTATATAAATAAAATAATGAATAAACAAGTCAACTTAATTATAAACAAAGTATAATTAAGTTGACTTGTTTTTAATTATTGTAAAATAAAAAAATAAAATATATTTTAATGAATACATTTTATTCTATTTTACAAATGTCAACACATGATGTTAAATTTTTATTATTAAAAAAGTGTTATTACTATTATATTTTTTATTTATTTTGAATATCTTATTTATAATAAAATGTAAATTTATTATAAATACAAATAAAATAAATATAAGGCAGTAAGTGTACTATAAAATATATTTATGAATATAAAATATATATTTTAAAAAACAATAATTAAATGATTTTGTTTAATTGATGTATTTTTGTGTATGCTTTAAAGCATTACATGACCGTATGTAGGCAGCACACAAACCTCTGGTCTTTACATTGTAAAGTAAGTCTTTCAGAAAGATCACATGATATATCATAGCTTCCCTGGCTGCTATATATTAATGCTGCTGCGCTGGATGTTTATGTGGTGTCCTTTGTGTTATATATCACCCCTAAGGGAGCCGGCTCCATGTGGCCATTTCTGCCGGATGTGTGTGCCGACACTAAACCTATCATAAGCAGCGCCCGTCTGCTTGACACAGTGTATCAGGAGAAAGAAAGAATCACACAGCCACTGTCTCAGCTTCCCAAAATCAATCGGACATGCAGCCAGCATTATCGATACTCCTATCTGGTCCCAGGAGCGTCACTCCGGCCCTGCTAGACTACACAGCGCTTTGTGCAAGGGAAGACAGGAGGCGTTTTATCTATTTGAACCATAAAGCGAGCAGGAACACAAATCTCTTTTGATTGTATTTTGTTATGACTCAGTAGCAGAAACACCCCATCATTTGTTCGGCTAGAGCACTATTCCTTCCTGGCCCAGTTGTTATGTGTGTGGCGTGGCGGGTGGCAGGGGCCTGTCGGAGATCGGGAGATGAGCGGGCGACAGTGCACGAAAGATGCTGGTGTGTTGTGAGTTTGCTATCACGTCCTGGAAGAAGCCTGACTGATATCTGCAAGTGTGTCTTGCTTTGTGTTCGGGGGCGATGACGCGTGTTTTTGTTTAGATTCATCTGTTTGAGTGTATATTGTTTTTATGTTGTGGTATGGATTTAAAGTGCCAAATGTGAATACAAATTACTGAGTTACTCACTAGTTGGTCATTTAACTTTATTAGCAGCTGTAATGTTACTACATGGTTTTTAGGGCTGGGACAATACATAGAATCTCGATTCGCGATACGAAGAATCTGGAGCGATTCTGATATTTTCCAATGTATCGCGATTCTCTCTCGAATCGATTCTGAGCTTAGTTTTTAAACGGCAGATGTCACTACTATACATGCTTTAGAAACACTTGTACGCTGCCTGGTTCCAGTTTCTTTACACACACCACTTAAACCTAAAATAATCATTCATAAAGTTCGAAAAGGTTGAAGCGAATTACAAATCATAAAAGCATTCTGAGCCGAGCTGCAAGTATATTTAACCACTTACATGAATCAGCCAAATGCACGAGCACTGTCCAGCAGTCTTCTTCGTGAGCGTTTGAGAGTGTGCGGTTAAAAACTAGCCTAGAGAACAACTAGCCTTGAAAACAAGTCATACTAAACGTCTACTAATGAAAACGAGAGTTGAACATTATGCAGGATTTCAGATGCCTAAAAAGTAGGGCTGCACGATATATTGATATTGCGATATTGCAATGTGCACATCCGCGATAGTCACATCACAGGATGTACGATGTCTGCATCCACGCATTCGATCGTAAAGGGATAGGGCTGTACACAAAGGAAGATATTTTGAAGAATGTTTGTAACCAAGTAGATCTTGCCCCCCATTGACTACCATAGTATTTATCCCCTACTATGGTAATCTGCTTGGTTACAAACATTCTTCAGAATATCTTCCTTTGTGTACAGCAGAACAAAGAAATTTATACAGGTTTGGAACAACTTGAAGTAAATGATGACAGAATTTTCATTTTTTGGGTGAACTATCCCATTAAAGTGACAACAGCCTAATATTCCTGCTGCTTTCTGTGTCATGAATGTTAATCAAACAACAAAACACAAAGAGAAAAATCACTTTTGTAGCTTTAACACCGATTAATTATATATATATATATATATATATATATATATATATATATATATATATATATATATATATTTCCAGTATCGTGCAGCCCTACTAAAAAGGTCCTTATTTTGTCCAGAACACACATAAAAAATAAAACAAAATCAAAAATAATTGAAATCAAACCAATTTAAATTAATAATACAAAACATATGATAAATTTGACACTCAGATGCCTAAAGAGTCACTTTTCTCCAGAACACAAAATAGAATAGAAAATTCAATAAAATAAGTTTATTAAAATTAAATAATTAAAAAAAGTAAAAAAAAAAAAAAAAATATATATATATATATATATATATATATGGTAAATTTGATTAGATTTTATTTTTCTCAGATGCGGAAAAGGTTTTATTTACTCCACAACTCCATGTGGCGACAAATAAGTAAAATATTTCTCACATGATGCATGATCTAAACAAATGTAGCAGTACAGTAACCAAATACATTTTTGTGCTGTTTAGTCATGATTGACACAATGGCCTGTAGTTTTAGCCACAGATATGGAGGGGGCAGGCTTTTTTTTTTTTTTTTTTTTTTTTTAACCAAATGTTTACTTTTCTAAATAATAAATGTACTTTTCTAATCTACATTTGTTGCCTACATTAGTGCAGTCATGGCAGTGGTCAGTGTTGCCGGCCGTTATCATATTGTGACTGTAAAACTGCTCTCACTGATACTTATCATCATCATCATCATCAGAGTGTGTGCCCTGTGTTTTATCTACCGCCCTTACACAGCCCTCTACTCAGGTGCAGGGTGTGTGTGTGTGTGTGTGTGGCAAGACAAAGCCATCTCTGTGTTTTAGTGTAGTATAGTATGCTCCTCTGTGCTGGTCATGCCTTTAGGCCAGTGGGACAGGCCTGATCGCTCCCCTGGTTTCCTCTCCCAGCATGGCTGAGCGCTCAGAGACTGGGCACCTGGACTCTGCCTGCGTCCAGCAGTAATGGATCCTCACCCATGGTCTGTAATTACCTGGATGGGCATAAAGGTGGCTTGTTGTCGGAGATACTGCTCACATTCAAGCCAGAAGGATCCTGACGCGGCTCAAGGAGGAGCTCGTGCCACATGATCTCCCCGAACAATGAGAGGTGTTTTTGAGCCGCCTATAGATTGGGGAGCCATTCCCGTGACCCAGCGCTCTCCCTGCCGCCCTAGCCTGTCTCTTTCAATAGCGACTCGCCACCTGCCCCAGGCCCCCTCTCCGCCACACTCACTGACTCCATTCTTCTGCCCCTGACCTGGAAGTCCCCGCCACAATACAGAAGCTGCCACGGACGCCTGGCCAGATTGGCTGATCTGACTGTGAAAGATGCCATTCTTATCATCAACCTACTGTCTGAGAATCAGAGGCCCAACGGCCTTAATCTCACACTGCCATCTCTTCCCTTCCTATTTTTCTCCTTCTTTCCCCTTCTGTTTTTTTTTCTTTGTAAATTTATTTATTTATTTATTTTTTTCAATTACATTATTGGCTTGACTGTATTATATATGATATTGCCACAACAATAGTGCAAACCAACAGAAAAACTGTTGACCGAAAAAGAAAGGTGCCAGTATAAAATATTTTTATCTTATTTTATTTTATATAAATTTCATATAAATTTGCTAAAATAAAATACTAATATTTTATTTATATATTATTACTATTTGTAATAGTATTATATGTGTATAAATAAAAAATTTTTTTTTTTATAATTTTATAATAAGATTATTTACAATTTGTCTTTATTATTCAAATAAAATAAAATGTGTTTTTATAAAATACAATTATATAATATATTTTTATTTATATTTATTTATTAATTATAAATATGATAAATTATAATAAAAAATAAAATATATTAAAATAAAATGGCATTTAATGTAAAATAGCATTCGGATACCACAGAAAATATTAGTAATATGATCTAATATACTCTTGGCCTTCTTTCTTGAATAAATAATATGAAATTACATAAAATAATACAAATACAAATAATGACAGAAATAATAAATAATAACAAAAATGTAAAAATTCTGTGGTATATTATAACATTTTCAGTTTATTATTGGAAATGTGTGTTGTATTATTTATTAAAAATATATGACATTATATCTAGTTACTAAAATGGCCATCTACTTGACTTTCTTACTAACCATTCAGCTTTACATGGCATATTTTTACTCTTTATATTGAGCCAAGAAGGAAGCATAAAGTCTCTATCTTTCTTTCTTTCTTTAACTCTTTTTCCTTGAGTTGAAGGTAAATCATTCAGCACTTTTGGTGTCTGTGCAGCATTCTTGTCTTGCTGAAGTCCTTTTTTGGCTGTGAGGAGAGAACAGAATGATTTGAGCACATGGTGGATTATTTTAGTGGACAGTAAAATAAAACCGGTGAAGAGGACAGTCTGAAAATACACTCAGAAAATACACATTTTTTATGCTTTTTTTCATATTCATATATTTTCATATACGTTTTCATATATTTCGTTTTTATGTGTATAATAGAGTTGATGGGCTCTTTAACTTAACCAAGTTAGAACATCCTAGCAACCACATAGCAACATGATGAAGAACTCTCAGAACACCTCTATATGTGTGAACTGAGGGTGGGTGTGTGTGTGTGTGTGTGTGTTTGTGTGTGTGTGAGAGAGAGAGAGAGAGAGAGAGAGAGAGAGAGAGAGAGAGAGAGTGTGTGAGTGAGAGAGAAAGAGTTTGTCTGTAGTGCCAGGGGCGGGAGCAGCTGCTCTTTAAAGCGACTGAATGGACAGCAATGTGTCAAGCATCTGCTGTGTACTCGCTCAAAGCATTTACCTCCACAGTGCTGCAAGCCACTCCAATACACAACCACTCGTACTGTCAACATATGAACCCCTCCTCATCATCTATACAATGATAAACAATTGAGTTGCTAAGTTGTGATTTAGGATCAGTTTTTTGGATGCTTTCCAGCCACTTTGCATTTGCTTGAACACTCCGTCCGTGGCCATTGGAGGAGTTGTGTTGTCGTATGTGGACTTGTGTGAGTGTTTTAGGGCATAATCAAACACATCTGGTCGAGTGGGGTTAGATGTTGGAGTGCGATGAGGTGACAGGAAGGACATGTGCAGACGTTGGCACTCCATGTGCCATTAAGATCCTTGCAGCCATGATGGCAAACAGCAGTGGGCGAGTTGTAGACGCTTCTCACCTTGACCTCAGTATCTCAGTCTTTACAGTATTTGACTGCCTGTTCTCAGCAGGATGTTAGGATTGGTCATAATGATTTATTTAATTATTTATTAATTTATTTGGTAAAACTTTACAATAAGGTTCATTAGTTAACATTAGTTAACTACATTAGTTAAAGGTGCCCTAGAATCTAAAATTGAATTTACCTTGGCATAATTGAATAACAAGAGTTCAGTACATGGAAAAGACATACATTAAGTTTCAAACTCCATTGCTTCCTCCTTCTTATGTAAATCTCATTTGTTTAAAAGGCCTCCGGAAAACAGGCGAATCTCAACATAACACCAACTGTTACGTACCAGTCGGGATCATTAATATGTATGACCCCAATATTTGCATATGCCAGCCCATGTTCAAGGCATTACACAAGGGCAGAACGTCTGGATCTGTGCACAGCTGAATCATCAGACTAGGTAAGCAAGCCAGAACAATAGCGAGAGCGCGAGCAATTAAAGGGGCCGCAGCCTGAATCGGCGCATTTCTAATTATGCCCCAAAATAGGCAGTTAAAAAAATGAATTAAAAAAAATCTATGGGGTATTTTGAGCTGAAATTTCACAGACACATTCAGGGGACACCTTAGACTTATATTACATCTTGTAAAAAAACGTTCGATGGCACCTTTAACATTAGTTAATGCACTGTGAAGTAACATGAACAAACAATGAACACCCACCTGGATTTTTATAAGCTAATGTTAACAAAGATTAACAAATACAGTAACAAATGTATTTCTCATGGTTAATTCATGTTAGTTAATACATTAACTAATGTTAACTAATGAACCTTATTGTAAAGTGTTACCATTTATTTTTAGTATAGGTTATTATTCTGTTATTGGTATCCCCTAGAATTTTTACTTTTTTTTTTTTTTTTTCTCTCAAGAACATCGGTCCTGGAGAGCTTCAGTCTTGCAGAGTTTAGCTCCAACCCTGATAAAACTCACCTTCCTGTAGTTTTCTAGCAACCCTTCAGCCCTTGATTAGCTTGTTTATGGTGTGTTTGATTAGGGTTGAAGCTGAACCAAAGCCACTGGAAGGCAAGCCTGCAACCTTTAGCCAAAAAAGCATAACACGGCTAATGCTAATGCTCTGTCTTTGTCGGCACGCAGGAAAGGAGGTCAGAGGGCTTTTTTATTTTTTATTTTTTTAATGGATGTCAATTTTCATTGCAGAGGTTCCGTGTTTACTTCCAAACATGAGCTCAGTATTGGCCGACTCCTGCGTCAGCATCACACGCATACATCATGCTGCTCACGTGATCAGAGCCGGCCAATACTGAGCCCGCGTTCGGATGTAAACACGGAAGCTCTGCTACGAAAATAGCATAGCAGTATGACAGGGGACAGATGAATTTGTTGAATAAAGTAGTTACTTGTTTTTTCTCAAAAAAAGTATTCTCGTCGCTTCATAAGATTAAGGTTGAACCACTGCAGTCACGTTGACTATTTTCTACCTTTCTGGACCTCAAAAGGTGCAATGACGTTGCTCCCTATGTGTGGATCGGATACCCTCGGATTTCATCAAAAATATCTTAATTTTTGTTCTGAAGATGAACGATGGTCTTACAGGTATGGATCGGCGTGAGGGTGAGTACTTAATTACAGAATTTTTATTTTTGGGTGAGCTAACCCTTTAAGATTATTCAGCTTGTTGTTCAGGCACTCCGACTATTCAATTGAAAATATAGCTTTGCACTTCCCTAGTAAATACTCGTCTCATGCTGCTGAAATGCTTCCCATTCCTCTCTCAGCAGTTAGGAACCCTCAGCCTGTGAAAGTACATACTCGCTTCGGGCACAGTGTGTTCTGTCTCCATCTTCCCCACTGTGTATTTTTGTTGTTACGTGTGTGTGCGTGCGCCTGCCTGCATGTTTCTGACAGCCGCAGAAAAGCACAGCTCTTAGTTTCGGTCCCGCTGTCCCAGCCTGCCACATCCGAGCGTACCAGCATGCTCTGACGGGGGTCTCAGAGTGATGGGCCCCCTCCAAGGTGGGGCCACAATTAAAAGCTAAGAACAAAAGCTCTCCGCGCCAAAGCGTGGGCCTCAGCGACTCAACATATGCCCGCCGCTCCCAGCACAGCCCTCCAGACACTAATGGACTCTGACAGCGTCTCTGCACGAGGCGGCATTATCTTCCCCCAGCATGCACTCTCACTCCATAATGTATTGATCAGGCAGCTGCGATGGTATTTTTTACACCTCCGAGTTGGCGCCTGATGTACGCCACTTCATTGAGTCATTACAGTGAACGAAGAGTGGCGTTCAGAAAGAGCTGTTAAAAATGAATAGAGGATGAAAAATGAGAAAGCATTCCATCAAACCCCGCCTCTTCCTTACCGCTCTCCGGCCAGGAGACAGCAAGTCTGTTGTATTTGTTTTGTGTCTTTTCGATTTTCGTGTGAGTGAGCGTGCATCATAGTTAATGTTGGTTTTTATAGCACGTTGCTCTTGAATACTTTGGTTAGTGGACAATCAAAGGTGTTACTTTTTTGTAACTGCATGGTTATGAAGTTTCACCTGTGTTGACCTCATTACAGTTCAATATCATTTGTGTGTATGTGTGTGTTTGTTTCTTCTTCCTCTTTTTAATGAAGCAGCCAGTGCAGTCCAATCTTTCCAACAAATGAATCTAATGAATCGGTTCTTTTTAGTGAATCATAGCATCCAGGGAGTGCAGTATTATCCAATTCCGGAACAAATGATTCTCATAAGCTGGATATTTTTAGTGAATCAAAAACCACACAGCCTGATTAGTGTAGTCTAAGCAATTCTCAAACTAATGACTCTTATGGGTTGGTTCTTTTTAGTTAATCATAAGCATCCAGCAAGACCAGTGATGTGTGATTCCCAAAACTAATAATTCTTCTTATGAGTTCTAATGATTCTTTCATTTATCAAAAACTATACAGCATGACAAGTGTAGTCGTAATGATGCCTGAACAAATGACTCTTATGAGTCGGTTCTAAGCATTCAGCAAGACCAGTGTAGTCTGATATATGAACAAATGATTCATATGTGTAGTCCAAACGATTCCCTAACTAATGACTCTTATTGGCTGGGACTTCCTGAATGAATTAAATATTTACTTAACATAAAGTTTTTTTTTTTTTAATTTTAAGTAATTATCCAATATATTTATTATCAAGATTATCTCTTTATTTGGCAAAGATTCTTTTTTTTTTTTTTTTTTTTTAACTAAACGAATTGTTAATGAAACTGTTATGGAACTGAAAGTTGAAATTGGAACTACAGTCGGAATCATTAAATCCCTTACGATTTTAACACATTGTCCATAGTCAGCAATTCCTTATATATTTTTAGTTTTAAATGCTAATAATGTGGATTATTGTAATTGTAATCTTGAATGGCCAATCTGACATTGACCTCATTCTGATCCTTTTGAGCGGGCATGTTCTTTCCGTGTGTGTGGAATGAGCTGCTGTTGAAGGATGACTGAAGAGTTGTTGACAGATGTGAGAGGTGAGTTCCTCTTCTGGAGGTGAGGTAATGTGACATGGTCAGATTCTCCTGCACAGCCCCTCCTCTCTCCAGGTGTGGAGGTGAGGTGCTGCAGGTCATTTCCTGTGCAGATGAGTTTCAGTGTGGGAAGATGATCTGAGCTCACCTGCCCACCACGGCCCACAGAGCCATCCTTTGTTTATTCATTTAGTGCCGCAGATTAACCCTGGCCAGCGGGCCTTCCTGGAAACGGTATCCAGGTGACTGTGGAGAGGTGAGGAGCCTCTGCCTCTCTCTCTCCTCACCTGGAAATAAACGTCTGGTCATTTACGCCTGTGCGTTTCCAATCAACCAGGAACGCCTAAAATGCCTGAGCCGGATTCCACCGTAGCTTCCTCTAAATGAACCCAAAGAGACATGCAGTGCTGATCGATCATGCATGATTTTTCACTACAGCTGCAAATTTGATTTTTGCTTAGAAATAGAAATTCTGTCATTATTTCCTCACCCTTATGTTGTAACAAACTTGAGGATGAGTCCATATGACTTGAACACTAAATTCCAAATCTTCTGAAGCCATATAGTAGTGTTTATGAAAAATGGATGATAATGTCGTAGTTGTTTTGTTTTGTTTGTTTTTTTAGCTTTCCAGCACGATCATTAGAGTTCGTTGGAAAAGTACTGGTGTCCAATTTGTGAGCAAATAATTTTTTTTAAATGCATATCTGGTTAATTCAGTTCACAAAATCTGTCTGAATGATTTGTTCACAGATCCCTTGATCCAATTTGTGAGTTTAACTCAATGACTCGATCCGGTCACAGCTATTAACAGCTCATATTATTAATGAATAAAATAAGACTTGAAATAGTCATATAAACTACTTTTATGATTCTTTTATTGTGCTTTTGGGTCTTTTTCGAAGCTTGAAGTCCTCATTCATTGTGCATTTAAAAGTGCATTTAAAAGACAGATCAGGGCGTTATTTAAAATGACTTAGTATTACGACCTGAGGGTAAGTAAATTATGTCACTTTTTAGATTTTTGACTGAACTATTCCTTTAATTTATCTTTCTGTCCTTGTCTCTTGTTTTTCTCTATCTGTCCATTCTGTCTTGAGCTGAGGTGCGCTGGCGTCATCAGCAGATAGAGCGAGCGAGCGAGGCAGAAGAGCACACCTCGCACATTTGATTCACAATCTGTTTTGGCAGGCCAGGCAAGCAGGAGATATTGCTCTGGAGCATCAAAAAGGTCTTGACAGTTTTCTTAGCGTGAGCTTTTTCTCTGTTCTTTTTGTTGTACCTGTTTTTTCTGTAATCTTAATATAAGTAGATTTATGACATGCATGTATGTCAGCGTTTGTTTGTGTAGCTACAGAAGGAAAGCGTGTGAGGTTTGCTGTCCAGTGCTGTGTACACTTTAGAAGACCCTGTGCCTCTCTCTCCCTCCCCTTGGGAATGTTATCAGTAGAACAGGAAGCACAAGTTATCACATTCTTGGTGCACACGGCTTCAGAAGAATCCATTAATTTGACGACAAGAGCACAGGACCAGATGTGAAAATCTCGCTTGATTTGAACTTTGTCCAGATCTTATCACAGTAATTTATACCTCATTGTCTCAGTCCAGGGCTGGAAAGCATCATTTCCAGATCATTTTAATGGATTTCTTTCCCCACTCCCTCTCCCCCTTGTTTCAGAGGCCTAGAGAATGTGGGTTTGTGTGAAATTATGAAAAATGCTTTCATTAGTATTCCTCCGGCTCACCGAAACAGACCCCGCACATGGACCGCTCTCCCTTCCGTGCGCCCCCGTGCGTAACAGCATTAGAACGGGCTCCAAAACGCGTCCCTCCTCAGGCCAAAGGGCTCGCTGCCAGGTACGCCCATTATTGCGAACTGTCTCTGCACAGGGACGTGCTCGCCGGGTTTCGATCGAGGGGCTCTTCCAGAGTGATTGACGTCCGGTGCGGTCAAACAAATGTGCTTCCCTCATTAGAGCCACCGCTGTGCCAGTATTGAACTCATTCGGTTACATTTACTCTGCCAGCCGTAACACAGTCACATGGGAGCGGAAATGTATTCAGGAGCACCGAACACGCAAAGCGGTCTTTTCCAGAAACATGTGTTTCCAATGAACTCCCCAAACTGCTCGCATGTAAGCGGTGGTCAGGCGTACGGGATAATTTATTCTGCTCTGGATAGACTTGTCATATTAATTATAGCCCAGGCCAGAAAGGCTGGATGGCAGGTTGGAGTCACCTCGGTTATTTTTGGAAGCCTTGAGAAGGTACTGCACGCTTTCTTTTCACCTGACTTAAGGAAATTGCCTTGCAGTGAACACTCGTACTGGACTGGATACGCCACTCCTGTCCAAACAATGTCTCAAGTGAGACATTTCGGTCCCAACGAAGGTCTCATGCCACATTATTGCAAACCCACACTTTTCTATAGTGGTCTCATGCTGTTTCTTACTGGCTCTGGAGAGTCAAGGTGCTGTTTGCGTAAATTACACAGACATCCTGGCGCCTGTTTGCAATAAGGTCAATGGGGGCCATAGATGCACCTCGTTGTCATCAGAAGTAGGGAAGATAAGCCCTTTAAGCCTGAACCCATGGGCAGAAAGTGTCTCTCTCTTTGCGCTTCTGTCGCCCCAAACTAGGCTGAGTGCTAAGCGGAACATAATTCAGTAAATTATGAGTAAACACAACACTGAGCCTCAGAGCCAATCGGAAAAAGGAAGAAACTACGAGGGACCCTGAGCAAAAGATGCCAGAACTATTGTGAATCAAGCTACAAGTATGTGTAAATGATTTGGTTTTCCATTTGTACCAGCAAAATGTTGACTGCAATGCGTTGACCTGCCTGCAGTGTTCTTGGTTTTAGCTCGGTTTGTTCTTGTGCATCGCAGACAGAGATAGAGCGGTCTGGGCTTACTTGTACTGACCCCAAGAAATATTTCCACTGAGGCTTTGTTGTGAATTCTAATAAACACCATGATTTGAATTAACCGGCAAGCATTTTGAGTCATTTTAATAAATTAGCTCCACATGTTCCTCTCCTTTTCCCCTTCCACTCCTGTCTTGTTCATGGAATCTCCAATGTTAGCATCAAAAACACTCGCTTTTCTTTGTCTACCATTGTAAGGATAAATGTACAGTACAACACCCGGGAGAGATGCATTTTTTGTTGTGTAGTTTTTGGAGGAAGCAGAACGTACAAAAAAGTCAGGGAATATGTCTCTGTTTTTTTTTTTTAGTCCAGGAGTTAGAGACGTTGACGTCCAACCTCTGACTTCGCTCAGGCAGCTGGGGCAGGAAAATCAGGATACAATTTGGCACTTAAGGAGACTAAACGATTTCCTCCTCCCTGATGATTTCTACTGGGAAATGTGTCCGTGGACTGAAAATTACATCCGGGAAAATGTTTATGTAGCTTTTTTTTTTTTTTTCTTCTTCTTTCGAATGAATGAATATTCCTGTAACCTTTAACACTCAACACAATGTAGCCCTCTTTTTCCTCTCATTAACCTCTTTTCTTAGCTTTTTTACACAACCATGTCACCGCTTTTTTGGCAAATGCCTGTTTCCAGGAGGTTGGCAGCACTCATGAAGAAAACTCCTAAAGAATGGCATTTAAAGAGCACCTTCCCCCTGATCTGTAAGTGCTAAGACCCATCATGCCGAGTTGTGTCACCCAAACCCCTCTGTAGATGTAAACAGTGCACCACTTAATTCTTTTATTTTGGCGTCTTGCACCCAATTGGGCCCACTTTTAACCCCTCTGGCATTTTAATGTGGTCTGCTGGGAAATCTGAGACCCTTGCTCAGTGAATTGAAGTTATTTGATGTTGCATGTTGTCCTCCCACCAGTTAGACATTAAACATAATGAAATTTTTTTCTCCCTTACTGCCTCATATTATGTCTGTTCCACCTTGAGCGCCAACAAGCCTCTTTCTCACATTGTTTTTCTTTCCTTTTTCCTTGCATTTTCTTCCTCTCCATTCACAATAAAACTGCAGTTGTACACATCCACCACAACCCACTGTCTGGAAACTCAGAATTTAAGGCCTGAACCTTGGGCTGTTAAAGCCTTTAACAGGGCTGACAGGAAAACTGCAGATAAACCTAAGTCTTGTGTGAAAGATTTGCCTTGTGTACCTCAGACTGATGTTTCCAGTTCTGTCTGTTCTCTCTAAACAAAGCTGCCATTAGGTAATGTGATGTGTGTTCGGGGTTAAGCGGTTGGAGATGCTGGTGCATAGTTTCTCAGATTTCTGATTCATTTGCTATAAATAAGCCCAGGGGAACCAGAGGTGTTGGGTCACTTACTGTAATGGCTGAGGAATTGAGAGGGGAGGAAATTGAGGGATACTTGAAGAATGACTCCACTTTTGTTTGATTTGTTTTTTTAACAGCTCATGCACATAACACATTTTTACAAACCCCAACTGAAAAGAATCCACAAAATCCCATAGGTCTACCCTGAAGCAGTTGGGTTGGCACTTTTGATTTGGACCAATACCCAGCACACCCTAGCAACTCCCAAACAACTAATTCAATTTAATTGTATTCAATTTTTTGGGCATATTCCGAATAGCAAGCTGTGGATTCAGTTTATTTGATTTATATCGATTCAATCCAATCAGCTAGAAATGCTGGTCCGTAAAATTACGTACTGCATTAATCAGAAAATTTTAAGTACAAACTCCCATGTAAAATGTAAACATCACATTTCTTTTAAACATCATTTCTTTCCCTCTTTATAGAGCAAGGAATTGCATTTCTGCTGTGTAAAGCATGACTATGTGTTATTGTGGCTTGTGTATGTATGTGTTTTCGTTCCTCTGAGGCTTGAGAAATCCCCAGTGGAGTCTCTGGACTGTGCTCTGTATATTTCCAACATATGGGAATCAGCATGGTTGCAGTCTCCTCACAACAGGCAAGTGCTTTCACTTGACTATATTATCTGTTAAACATTTTTTCCTCTCGTTTTTTTCCTTCAGCACTTGAAAAAGGGGGGAGCGGTATGTGACCCTTTCTCTGCTTAGGGGTCAAGTGGTGATTGCTGATGTTGTCTGCTCTAAACACATGTTTAGCCCAATGCCGCTTACCCAGTCCCCCTAAAGGTTTGGTAACCATTAAGTTACTTCCTAAGTCAGTTCCGGAGTCAGGCCTCAGAGGACTGGGCAAGAGGAGGGATTGTGGGTATGTGTATGATTTAGCATTGCTGTCCTTTTTCTTATTACTTTTTTGTTTGTCTATGTGTGTGCAAGTTCCCATGTGTATTTTCATGCAGGACATTCAGTCAATGGCTTCCTGGTCCTATTCACACAGGTGAATATTTGCCCGAGACGTGGCACAGCTCACGCGATTCTGTCTCAGACAGGAAGTGCCATGGTAAGCTTTGTTATGATAGTGGATCAGCAGCTAAGAGGAAGAGCTGTGAACTTCACATGGGAGCAGAGCCGCCGAGCCCAAGCGTGGCCGCCACCTCAGGGCCCAGCGGCCCGGCAGGAAATGAAAGGATCATTTAGTTTGTGGCAGATGAGCAGGAGGGGAAAGGGAGGGGACAGCGCAGACACAGACACACGATTTTAACCCTCCTGAGACGAGCAAAACAAGCTCTGCTCAGATGTGCTGTGGCAGAGGTGTTAGGGTGTACGTGTGTCTTCGGTGACCCAGTGGAGGGTACGTGTCAGAGAGTTGTGTGGTGGGACGGAAAGGGAGAAAGCAGTTGTCATGGCAGCAACAGTAGCTGTTTTAATGCTGTTGGTGGTGGAAGATTTGTGACAAGCCAGTCTAAAGGTGGCTAGCTTTCCTGTCCAAGTGAATGTATCGCCTTCATTTCAGACCTCGAGTGCTTGTACTCTCCATTCTGACACCTCGCCCTACAGCCAGGACGCCTCCTTTGAGCCTCACTGCATTTCATCATTAGCTAAGGCAAGCTTCACGGTTACTACTGCTCATACTTTGAGTTTAACACAACCGCTGATTCTTAATATTACATTTTTTGCACAATAACTCGTCCCACACTATTTGTGCTTTGGACTAAAAAACTACGACTACGAAGAGGGTTAGTTCACCCAAAAATGAAAATTGTCATTCCAAATCCATATGATTTTTTTTTTTCATTTTTGAAACACAAATGAAGATGTTTTTAATGAAATCTAAGAGATTTCTGTCCCTCCATTGAAAGTCCATTCATTAAGAGATCATAAAATAAATTCATATGAATCGAAGTCTTCTGAAGAGACACGATCGCTTTAATTGATAAACAGATTTAATTTAGGCTTTTATTCACATGTAAACTCATCAACGAACATATATAGAGTACTTAAATATGGTAAACGAAAGTACTTGCTTGACATGTGAAAACAAACCTCATTGGTTCTTGTCGAAGCTGAAACATTAAAAATATCTTCATTTGTGTTCCGAAGATGAACGAAAGTCTTATGGGTTTGGAACAACATGAGGATGAGTAAGCGATGACAGAATTTTCATTGAGTGAATTAAATGATATCCATTTTTTTATGTGAAATTGTGTGACTTCTATACATTTTCTTACATTTTAGCATCAACCCCCAACAGCCAAGCATTGCAGTAATGAGCTTGAGCTTCAATCAGGCACCACGTTTTTTTCAGAAAATGTCCATTATAATGCATTTCAGGTGGTGTCTTTACTGGTACTTATGATATTTTGAAATCCATGGATTGTCAAAGGCTGTGATACTCATCTCATAGTTCTTTTACTTTAATTATTGCAGTCTGGCCTCTGATTTGAGATGACTTGGAGCACATGGCGGGCAGATGAATGCTGTTCCTTATAGTACTCTACTCGGTCCTGGAGATATTTAGGGGGTTTTAGGGTTTGAGATGATGATGAAGATGATTTGGATAAAAGAGCTGAGGGTACCTCATAAGTTATGAAGACCATCTTGAGATTAGACCTATATCCTATATCCTCATCTTATTAGTGTAATGAGTTATTTATAAATTTGATAGAACTGTTTGATTTGCATTTATGAAATTCATGGTAGCTATTTGTAGTTATCACTTCATTTAATAGCGTCTTGCAGATTTGTAGCTGAGATCACGTAGAACCATGTTCGCCTCCCTCTGATTTGAGTGTGAGATGACGGGGTTGCACGTGCGTCACCGCTTAGGCTCGTTCAGGTAAGACTGCAGTGGGGTTGTTTCCATAGTGCTGTGGGTGAAAGTCTTAAGTGTTGTCACTTGTGAGAAACACCTTACTTCCCCAGAACTACATGGCAGCAGGCGCAAGCCACGTTGAAATGACGTGCTGTCGTATACGGCGACACACGGCGCAAGAAGCCTGTAATTTGGCTGAACAAGCTGTCTTTGGAGTGAGCACTGCACATTTTCAGAGGGCAGTGGGCGTTTGGGAAAAACTGCAGAGGGTGCCTCTCCTGAGCCGTCACCTGTCAGATGGAAGTTTTATCTTTAAGTCAATATAGCGGGATCATTTCAAGCATCCTGTCTCAATGTGTACAGGAAATGATTCGCAAACCAATGAAATGCAGACCGCACACAAACACAGAGTAAAGAAAACAAAAGGTTAGGTCGGGTAGGGGGAGGTTCTGTGGTTGTATTGGCTATTGTAGTATTGGCTGGAAGTGGCACATGGCCTGAGGCGCACGGCTCAGACATAAGAAACACTCTGTGTGCCATTAGAAGGGTCATTATGATGTCTACTTTGCCCCCAGGCTCATGACAGCCTCTGGACTAAACAGGCCTTTACGCTTGCTGGTCTTCTACATCCACATCCCCTGTCTGCCGACAGCGCTCCACTTCAGACTCCTTATGGAACCAGTGAGCAATCACAAGAGGAGGTGCCCAGCCATAAGAGCCCAAAGTACGTTTGTGTGTGTCCGCATGAGTGCGTATGTGAGTGCTCCAACAGTGTGAACCAGCGAGGTGCAGCGAGACATTGTTAACACGGTCCGGCTTACAGGCGTGACCAGTATTCTTCAGAGAGGACGATACCGAGGCCAAAGGAAATATTCCCCACACTCGTTTATTTCTCATGCCACTGCTGGAATGTCCCAGTGCATCCTGGGTGTTCCACTCGCTCACTCGTTAACAGCTTTCACACAGGGTACCAATTAACCTCTCACATCCTGTTCCACAACAGGTTTTTTTATTCCACAAAACTCCCAGCTTCTACTCTAAGTGACCCTTTTAACAGAAAACGCCTCTCAGTGTGTCTAAAGTCCTCACACAGCATCTCCATTAGACTCGTCGTCCTCAATTTATCCCTCTTGACCTTTTGCCAGAAGGCCACTGGCAGTTTCAATTCAGTTCACTGCACAATTTCCTTGGGTTCGCTTTGTGGTTTGCTACAAAACATTACAAAAACATTGGAAGCTATCAATGATGATATAATGGTGGCAGGAAAAGGCGCGGGTCATGCCGCCCAGACGTACATACAAACGTTACTGTGCTGGTTTACGCTGCGACGGAAATATATAGTAGGTATACACTGATATTAAAATTCTTTCTGGTAATTTTCTGCTGTTTTTACTAAATAACTAGACAATAATATGGTATGATATGGTACCAATATATGTCGATAATATAGATGTTATTTATTTATTTAGATGGTTTTATGTTGTTCATGATTTACTATTTAAATGTTTGGGGTCTAAAATATTTTATAATGTTTTTTTTTTTTTTTTTTTTTTTTCAGCCTCCATTTCTCCAGTCTTAAGTGTCACATGAGCCATCACAAATCATTCTAATATGCTGATTAGATGCTCAAATCAGTTAAAAACAGCTGAAACTATGATACTTTTTTTTTTTTTTTCAGGATACTTCCATGAATAGAAAGTTCAAAAGTTCAAAAGACAATAATTTATTTGAAATTAAAATTCCGTTAGATATTGGAATCATTTTTTTTTTATTCCTTTAGTTTAAATTTTAATCAATGTCATACATCCTTGATAAATATAAAAGTACTAATTTCTTTTATTTTTATTTTTTAAAATTCTTACTGACCCCAAATTTATCTCCAAATATGAATGGTCATACATGATGAGCATGTGTACTGTATGTATGCATGTAGGGAGGATGAGATCAAGGGAGCATGGATAATGTAAAGGACACCTCTTGTGTTACCACCATGCTGCTCTCCGCGGCTATGTTCAATCCTGCCACATCTCAGCCTATTCAGAATAAATGGTTAAATGTACTTCTCTGTATTTGTTCTTTAGAAAGTAGAGAAACCAGGTCACAGTAGCCCCTTGCAGTTAGCTCTTAATTGGTCCTCTTGCTCCTGGCGTGCATTTTGCCGACGGCAGTAACCGTAACTTGTGTGCGGGCCAGTGTGCTTCTTTGTCCAAACTCCACTGATTTGGTCTGAGCCATTGTTGAGCCCTAACAAGTCAGACACCCCACACTTTCCTCCTCCCCAGAGCCTCAGATGTAATTATGGAGCTTGTCTCCTGGCAGTTGCAGTCGGAAAAAGTCACCAACAGCCGAAAAGAGAGTGTCCATTAAGGCTTGTCTGACTCGACCCCGGTGTTTGGAGGGGGTGAAGCGAGGCGCAAAAACGTGGCGCGGGCAAGTAGCAAACACGTCTGTTTACTGGAGCATGCAGCAGCCTTCCAGCTCCTGCTTCCTGGACTTGAGCGTCTATCGTGGGTGTGCGAGGACTTGTTTAGAAGATGTCGCTGTCCGTGTAAGTCAACCCACATCGCTATCAGCCGCCCACTAATTGCAATGAGGTATTAGGTAAATGTCACTTCACAACGACAGCTCAAACAGAGAAATCGTCTCTTCAAGCATCTTTTACACACCATGGGTGTCTCTGTCAGCTGGTAGAGCCACCGACAACATGCACAGATCCACAGAGTTAGAAATCGGTTGAGTTTAATCATTTGCCTTCAACATTTTGAGTTTAAGTGATCCTTAAGTCTTTCCTCTACAACTTATTTTGAGGAAAGGATTCTTTCATATGTAAAGATGCACCAGTGCAGCTGTTAAATTAAAGATTTATTTATTTATTTATTTTTAGTTTTTTCCTTCTTCGTCTTCTGTTGCTGTTAAACAAATGCCTTGATGGTAATCAATTAGACCACAGAACCATCCACTGTATATGGGTAATTACAACAGCAACAACAACATAATTGGCTTTTAAATCATTTGCGAATGACTGAATTCAAAGCATATGCCCTTGGTGCACACAACCAAGCACAAGACGCCATCTTTACCCATCTCCCCTGAGCATCGGGGAAGAGACAGCCTATGGACCCACATCACTTATTTTTCAATTGATGTAATGTTATTTTATATCAGACCGTATTGTATATTTATTTGTGCATCCTTATATCACTTTTTTTTTTTTACGTTCCTGTTCACATTATCTTTGTCGTTTTCTAACGCTCACTTAAAGATCATCTTTAAAAACATTAATAATTTAATAACAATTTAATAAATATAATCTTTAGCAAATCTCAAAACGAATATCCATATTTTATACAATATAATATCATGTTGTGAAACCAAAATTTGCTTGTAGTATTCAAAAATTATTTATTTCGATGACAGCATAAAGAATTTTAATATTGGGAAATTATCATGTTTATAACCAATAACATTATTTTCATCTTTTTGTATTGGTCAGTTATTGGATATATTTTAGCTAATATTTGTGACCCGAGCTGGCAAAATGAAGCGGAATGCGCACGGGCTAATTTCGAGCTAGAGGCAAAACAAGTGAAAAATGTCAATTTTGGTCAAATTTGAGGTTTTCACAAAAATGTGTTCATTAAGCTCTTGTCTAGCGATCCCAAATGCTCCACTCTGAGGTCTGAAAACGCGCCGGCGCGTTTTGCAGGTTTTTTTTCACATTGCAGCAAAACAGACTTAAAATACTCCGTCATTTTTTGTCATAGAGACATAAGTAATATATCAATTGAAACTATAGAATATCTTCTTTTACTTGTGTACACTCAGAGTAAAAACACAATGTTGTGCTTTTTGTAAAATAAAGAAAACTAACATGATGCGTGATTCTCCTCTCCCTCTGAACGAAGTCCAATCTGATAGTTCTCAGAAAATGAACTGTAACTTAGTGAATACTAATCAAAAGTTAAACTTATGTCTAAAAAAACGTTAAGATGTCAGGTTTTAAATCATTTAATCTGTATGAAAAGAGAGCCATGTCAGAAGTCCGTGATTCAGCTCATTATCTGCTAATGCGGCTACGCCCACGGAGCCAGCGCTATTCAGACGCAAATTCAGAGGCAATACATGCATTCATCGTCTCAATCGTGTATTTATTGTCTTGAAAAGTGTTTATCTGGATGTAAAAGTCATGGTTAGGGAGCTCTAGAAGACATGCAGTTAGTTCCTGTTTTCTTTTCTTCTACAGATGAATTTTAGATGAGTTTTTGTTTCTTTAGCGCCCTCCGGCTGCAGTATGAATTGGAAACTCCATTCATGGAATAGCCTCTTCTTCTTTTAGATGAATTTGTGGACTAAAAATGCACAGAGAGCGCCCTCCGACTTCAAGGATGAATTGAAAACACCAGCGCTCATAGTAATGACAATGAATATTAAATAAATATAACTTCTCTGTATAGAAAATTGACATAAGCATATGAGAATCCAATATTTCTCCAAATGTGCATGCTTTTAAACTAAAAGCCTATATTCAGACTCTTTGCATCACAGAAATACATTATATTTTAAAGTATAATATAAAACCATTACTTTATATTGTAATAATATTTTTCTGTATGTTTCATATATCATGATGAGCTTGAGACATCACAGAAGGTTTTTTTCACAGCCTACCTGACTGAAATGCCTCATTAATATGCAAGTCATTTCAGCTCATTACTATCCAATTCTTTTGTCTTCTCAGGTGAGAATGGCCCATTTTCAGTGGTGATTCACGCCTCCATGCATACTGTGTTTCTTGGCAAAAAGTGTCTTACAAAAACTAAATCAATATATTGTTTTATATGAAGGAGTAGGCGCATAATTTTTACATAATTCTGAAGCAAAAACTCTAGTCTACAACCTCCAATACCCAAAAGTCTTGTGAACACAGATTTAATATACTTATTTTGGCCTTATTTCAGTGACTTAAGTTTTTTGTTTTTTCAATAACCACGCATAAACATTATTCCTTCAGAAACACAAACATGTACATACATGTTCCTCACATATTATTGTAGCCTAGTTTGTGCTGAATACAGTGTAATGACACTTTTGTCATTTATATGTTTATGAACAACTGAAAAAAGCACAAATGTCAGAGCATGTCAAAACTTCTCCAGGCCCCAAATCAGCCTCAGACTCCAGAGGGTAAAAGTATGTTTACTGAGAGGAGTACCTTTCCCTTGACCATGAAAAATGTCATTTTTCTCTGCTCACTTCTGGATGACTGGCGCTTCCCTTCAGCACGAAGACACCTCAGACAGCGCGCAATCCCAATATACACATATACACAGAATTACAGTATTGAAAAAGATCTGTCTTGGCGAGTATTCACATTATTAACATTATCTGTTATGTCTTAAAGGTACAATTTGTAAGATATTTGCAGTAAAATATCCAAAAAGCACTAGGCTAGTGTTATATATTTTGTCCAGCTGATTACTAACAATATCTCTAATGTTTTCAACTACTTGTAAATCATGAGAAAATTCCCATTCTAAACAGTGACACGGGGCAGTGCAGTCGCCTGTCAATGACGTCAGTTACCCTTTGTTACCGCCTTTACTGACGTAGAAACCACATGACAACAGTGTCGTGGACAAATGCAGAAGTAGTGTCTAGCGTCCAGCAAACCACTAGCTTGCTTCAAGCAGTTCCTTATTTACTTCTTGCACGTTTTATGGTGGATTGTGTTACTTATTTATGGAACATAATTACTGTTTACCATCTGCCGCTGGTTCTGTCGACAAGGACAGCTCCCGTAAACATAAGCGTACGGGCCAACCAAACGACCCAAGAAGAGTTTGGGACAAGAGTAGAGAAAGAGCGAGGATCAATATCGGTGTTGCATTTTCTAGATGGAGAGAGCTTCGCGACAAACTTCACCTAGAAAGAGATGCCGATCTCGCTTGTGTTTTACTCGACAGGTGAGTTGTTTTGATTCGTATCTTTACAGAAAACGTATGCCATTATAACGATCAACACGATTAGTATTATGGGGCATACACGCCAAACGTGGGGCATCGCGTCTCTAGACCCGCACGAGGACGTGTCTGATCCATAGTCTGATCGCGTCTTTGCATTGACTTTGTGTGTAATCTACTCGCGCAAATCGTTGAACTCGCATTTGCTATGTATGCCCAATTATTGTGTTTGAATGTACACGAGTGTATATATTTGTTGAACAAGTGGTAATCGTTTTCATATCATCTGACTAAACAGTAATCAATTAACTTGATAATTTACTGTCAAACTATATTTGCTTTATTGTATTGCAATATAGCATGACGCAATATGTAATGGTGGCATGTGAAAATTGTCTTTTTCAGACACTTACGAAATCCAGTATTGGATAGATTTTGTTAGTTACTGTAGCAGCTACAGTGTAGTTATCATAATTTTACATCATAACCTCACAATAAAAATTGTGCTTTCAATACATATGATACATATGGTAAAGCGGAAGCAGCGCCGGCGATTGTGGCATAATAAAAGTTCCGCTGCTCGTGAGGCGTGTGTTGCGCAATCGCTCCAGCGGCCTCGTTCAGCTCCCACAACACTCGGTCCTGCTCTGCTTCATACTACAGTAACGTTAATAATCGCATCCATTAACATGTTTTCTTCCCAAGTCCTATTGCACTATTCCTATTGTCTGTTGAGGTGGAGACCACATGTCCCAAGATTCCACACTCAAACTTGCCGTCATCAAGCTACGCCTTTGTTTTGAATAGGCCTCTAGCGACCTCTAGCGGACAAAATTATTACATACTGCACCTTTAAGTGAACGTTTGATTGACTGTTGGGGAAAAACATCTGATGTGTAACATTATATTAGATCTGTGCATTACAGTAGGTCTTAACATATAGGCTGTCTGTTTCATTAATGTTTATCAAACAATTGTGGAACTTCAAACAGGTGTAGCTCAGTCATTTTTTTGTCTGATTCCAAATCATACATCATTTTGAAGGTTTTTTTAATAGAGAATATGAAAATATCAATAACTAATTTTCTAAAATTTGCTCATTGCGACGCATTTTGCCGGCTTGGGTCACATTTGATTTGATCGTTTACCTTTGATCTAACACTCAAAATTTCTAACATTTCAAAATGTAATATTTCTAAAATAAATGTAATACTCTTAATAAATAGTATTCCTGTTAAATGTAATTTTTTTATCAAATCTCAGAATGAATATCCATTTTTCATACTGTACATTATAATGTTCTGGTGCCTAAATTCACAGCATTTAAAACTACTGTTTTTAGTGATTTATTTTCAATTTATTTAGACAAAATAGTATACATTTTAATATCAGTATTGGCCAGGTTTGTAGGGTCTCCAAAATTCTTTAAAGTCTCTGCTGGTCTTTTAGTGTAGGGAGATACTTTTGTCATCTTTAATTGATTGCCATAAAGTGAATGTGGTCATGATCTCATCTTTCATGCCACTAATGATCTTATATATAAGGGTTCGGTACATTAAGTGCAGTCCAGGGCATGTCTTATTCCTGGATGAAATATTCAAATTCTTGGGGAGAACATGATGTTTCTTTTCATGTGTTAAGAAGCCATCTTGGTGCCACTTTGGGTTATAGCCACTCCTGTCACTGCGGATAATGGACAACTGACATGCTGGTGCAGAAACATGGCTCTGGGCCGTCCGGCGGTGACATCGCACTAGCAGACTGCCACCACGCTCGGTCACTTGTAAGCCACACTCATAAACTCACCATGACAGACATTGATCACCACTGTCACTCGCTAGCCATGTCGTGATGAGTTTAAAGTCACACGCTAGACATGCAAATGCCGCGGCGTGACACTAATGGTCATTTAGTTTTTGCATGTGCGTGCTTGTATGTGTCCGCCTGTCTGTCTCATATCTCAATCGAGTACTGAGGGAAAGCAGAGAGGGGAAAAAAAGTGCACAGCTGGACACGCACAGTTTGCCAATTCGCTGTTTGTTCCGGATTTCAGCCAGTTTACACACTCTGCTCATTTTATTCAGGCTCTGGTTGATTTCCATGTTCCATTCCCTTTTGAAGTCACAATCTTTCCTTCTGGCCCTAAATTAGCGATAACATGATATCGCTGTATTGCTATAAAAAGCTTCACACTCCCTGCATGGGCTTGCTTGTTGTTTTTGCTTTGAAACAAGGCGAAGAACACACAAACACATAAGGAGCGGTCCATTCGACTGGTTTGGGGCTGCCCAAATTATGCTTTTGTTTGGCGATTTACAAAAAAAAAAAAAAAAAAAAAAAAAAAAAGTGTCTTGCAAGCGCTCCAGCCAGGAAAAGTTTCCTTGAAGAGCACTTTATGGAATACCAAGGATAAACAAGTTCAGTAGAACCTGAATTTGACATCGTTCCTGAACTCTCAGCTTTGCCTGAGTTGTTCTTGTTGCTGTGGATCTTTGGTAGGATGTAGTTTGTAATTAGACACAGATGTTTCTAAAGCAGCTTGGCCAGACTGTTATTCTTGCCTTGCTGAGTACTTATTTTACCCTCCTCATTTCAAGCTGCACTCACTTTAAAACTTTCCCAAAATTCCAAGGCCTAATGCAGTTTTATGTAGCATTTAGTTGCAAAGGAGCCATGTGATGCTGCTTGCTATAATTAATTTCGTCCATGAATTCTATTTTTTAATAAGCAGCAAATTATTCCAGATATTTATCATCTAGCTTGCGTAATGAGTGTTAAGGATTTGAGGACGTCACTTCATCACGTATTGAAAGAGAATGTGTTTAAGGATGGTTTTGTTTGTCCATTTTGTTAATCGTGAGAATAGAATGACAGATTGTTCTTGGTGATAAAGATTAATTTGTGAATTGATCACTGTTCTCTAGAGAACATGGGTAGTGAAGTCATTCTGGTGTGGACAGCAGGACTTCAGTGGAATTCCCCGCTCCAATGTAACCACACTCGCTGCTTTGATCTGGTGTGAGCATTTCAATGATGCTGAATTGGAGAACCAGGGTTTAGTCTGCTGTGATGTGAGGCGGAACAGGGAGAACTGGCTCTGTCATACAAGGATTAGTTTTTATGACTTTATGACTTCTGACTTTTTGGTGCTCTCGACCTAATACCAGTCACGTGACAAACAGATTTGAGGCTTAAGCTCTGTTCAAAAACCTAGTGACCTGTCTACTGTCTGCTTCCTACATAGACAGCTGTGTTTAATGACAGTTTCCTAATTGAAGTCGAACCTCATAAATTACTGATTTGGATCAATCTACATAGGAACCATGAAGCACATAGAGTCTAAACTCACAATTGATTTCACTACAGTTGATCCATCAATAAGCATAAATATACATTTTTGATCATTTTATTTTAATCAACTGTTTAATTTATTTTTAAAATGATTGAACAAATTATATTTATAATCAACAATTGAAAAAGTATAATTATGTTTCAACAATTTCTTTTTTTTAATTTAATTTTATTTAAAAAAAAAAAAACTCTGTTCAAAAAAAGGTCAAATTAAAGGGTTAGTTCACCCAAAAATTAAAATTCTGTCATTAATTACTCACCCTCATGTCGTTCCAGACCCGTAAGACCTTCGTTTATCTTCGGAACACAAATTAAGATATTTTTGATAAAATCTGATGGCTCAGTGAGGCCTGCATTGACAGCAAGTTAATTTACACTTTCAAACACCCAGAAAGGTACTAAAGATATATTTAAAACAGTTCATGTGATTACATTGTTTCAACCTTAATGTTATGAAGTGACGAGAATACTTTTTGTGCACCAAAAAAACCAAAATAACGACTTTATTTAACATGGGCGATTTCAAAACACTGCTTCATGAAGCTTTACAAATCTTTTGTTTCGAATCAGTGGTTCGGAGCGCATATCAAACTGCCGAAGTCACGTGAACCATTGAAATTTCGAAACACTTATGAAGTAACGAAACCTTGTTTACTGAAATCACGTAACTTTGGTGCTCTGAACCACTGATTCGAAACAAAAGATTGATAAAGTTTCGAAGCTTCATGAAGCCGTGTTTTGAAATCACCCATCAATAGATATTGTTGAATAAAGTCGTTATTTTGTTTTGTTTTGTTTTTTTCTCGTCGCTTGTGTTCCGAAGGTCTTACGGGTGCGGATCGACATGAGGGTGAGTAATTAATGACAGAATTTTCATTTTTGGATTAACTAACCGTTTAAGTATAATAAGTTTGCCTACTTTCTGAAACAACCCTTATGCATTTGATACCTTAAAATAATGTCTATGGAGGCATTTCACTAGGTTTTGGAACATAGCTACAGTCTTGAAAAAATAGTGAGCATTTTAATAATCTTCTGATGCCGCAGCTGAGCATGCTGGTTTGAGCGGTTGGTAGCAGTGTGTTAAATTTCTGAACTGAAAGACACATTGTGAGAGGCAATTCCGTTTTCATCAAAGTTAAATCAGTCTCTCTTTAAAGTGGCTTAAACGTTTCAAATTAGTGGTGGGTTTTTTCAAAGCCAATATATAGGAGTCTCTCAAGGCCATGTGCTTGTGGGCTGTGGCGTGCCTTCTTTTAAGGTCAAATGTTGCGCAGTGAGCTCGTCGATGATTCACATGGTAAAATCCACTTTTCAGAAACCTTCATGAGCTCATCTGAGCTTCAAACTGTTGCACCTGACCGAAATCCTGATGAGATGAACAAAGTTAATACCTAAGAAGGAAAATATGGTGCTGTCGTTCTTTGCAGAGGCCATGATTTCCTCCCAAAAGCCAGTCTAAGTGTAATTAATCTGTTCCGTCAGTATTTGTATTTTTAGCTCTGGAGTGACTAGAGAGAGAGCGAGAGTATGGGAGCAATCTATGACTGGCTGGTATCCACATATGGGCCTGATCTGGCTGTTTGATGCAACATGCCGACCTCCATATTGAAGAGATTTCCAATTGCAACAGCGCCCATGTGCCATGTCTCAAAGCATTGTGTTCAGCACAACATTCAATGAAAAGGATGGGTTAGGCTTGTATTCTTTCCATTTTGTGTAATTTTAACATAATATTTGTGAAACCAGACTGATTTGTTAAATACTGAGTACTTTAAGTGTTTTTTTTTTAAAGTTTTACATCTAAAAAAAAAAAAAAATGGTAGTAATTTTGAACAAAAAGTTTAAAATGTAGACTCATTTATAAGGCTGTTTTATTATACATAAGGGTCTACTTAGTCTTTTATCATGGTAGCCACCATTTTGAAATCACATGACCAATATATTACTCAATTCCGCCCACCTTTATTTAGGGCAGTTTTTTAATCATGCATGACAGATGCATCTGGAAATATTATGTTTCAATAGTGGAATCAATAACTCAGTCTTTGCTTTGGTGTGATACTGCATCCACACCAGTAGGTGTCAGTATACAATCCAATACAATTGTTGTATTGACTAGTGAAGCAATAACAAATTAATACTTAGTGCATCTTTAATTTGCAGTTCTTTTATAATTTTTTTTTATACTACTTAAGCCCAAATTATACTTCGGCCGTTCGCGGATGTCCGCACACGTTTTTGAGACCGCGTGGACGGTCCGCATACAACAGCACATGTCCGGGTGACTTGAGCACTTGAAAACAGCAGTCCACAAGACTTTAGCGCAGTGGTCTCAAACTGCCGGCCCGCGGGCAATTTACGGCCCGCCCTCCCCCTTTACCCGGCCCGCAACTGATCTCAAAAATAAAACATAATCCGGCCCGCTAAATTATTATTATTATTATTCTCTAGTTGCTACCTATCTGATATGCAAAGAAAAAGTCGCCGTTCTATGGGGGCATTCACATATCGCGTCACATAAGCGGCCGAGCCGCATTCTCCTTCTTTCCAAAGCGCTTTCGCTCCAGTGGCGTCTGTCTTTGCTATGCAACCATGAGCCGCGCTCTCAACCACGTCTCTTCTATTATGAGCGCTCTTGCCCAAATTACAGTAAAAGCACTCGACTTTAAGTCACAAGCGTCGATTTAAACCACCGAAACGCGTCCGATGCAATCATTAAACGTTACCGATGCTCAAACGGCATCTTGGACAAATGCGCTGCCAGGTGTCTGTCAAGGAACAGAAGAGTGTACAAATGTATTCAGGGATTGTATTTGTTCAGTAGCCTACAGTGTTGGTCAGTGCAAAATTTTAATGTTATTTAAGCTAACATAAAGTAAGGGAAAATACTTCCACTAAATATTAAAAACTAATAATGTATGTAACAATGAGAGATTTTATTTTTTGGCAAAATAAAGTTGATATATATATATATAGCTCCAGTTTTTTGTTTATTTCTGACCCCTCCACACCACAAGTGTTGATGGTTTTGTTCCTAAATTACTATATTTTTTTTATTCCATGCACCTTGTTGGATGTGAGAAGTTGCACCAGACTATTGCAATTAATAGTATATTAGGCCTAGTAGTATTATATTAGTAATAGTATTATATAATTATATTACACTCTGTAACAATGAGAGAGACACTGCTGTTTACATTTAGTATGGTAAATAGAATATCTATAGTATAGGTATAAAGATATTTTAGTAGGCAAATTTGATGTAAATGAGAAATAATGCAAAGTAAATTTTCTGAAATGTTGCGCTTTCTTGCGCTTGAATGTTAATATGGCCCTCCTATGAGGTGTCAATCATAGAAACGCCCCCCCGCCAATTTTAGTTTGAGACCCCTGCTTTAGCGTCTTTCCGCGCTCACAGCCAAAGGGGTATACTTTGAAAGGCTCGCTCGCTCGCTCAACTGTGCGCGAGACGGAGCGGAATGCGGAATACGAAGTATACCCGGGCCTTTCGGAGTACATTAGTTACAATTGCCATTCTCCTTTGATTCCTTCGCTGGAGAAGGCAACCACACAGAAATCACACCATTATTATCTGTGCAGTTGTCTTGTAATTACTTAGCAAGCTAGGAAAACATTTCCGTTCCATCTGCTCATACCACCAGAATCTCAGTGTCATCCTCATATTGATAAATAAGATGTGGTATTACCATAATCACAACCAAGCTGTAATGATGGTCTTTGCATGATGACCAAACGTGCAGCAATTTGACTGTGGCTTGAAAGTGAGGAGGTGCAAACAGCTATTTCTTTTATTCTCAATTTCCTCCACTTTAGAGGATTCTGTGGTCGGTAGAGTGAAGTATTAAAACTTTATTTCACCAAATGTAATACTCAACCAATTTTTAAATTAAGTTTTAACATATGGGAGACCCGACCACAAACAAAACGAGTGCATATTGAGGACTTTTGAGCTCAGAAACGTTGAGGTTTTGCCAGAAAGGCTGGTTTCTTACACACACACACACACACACACAAAAACATCGCTTAGTTTGATTTATAAGCTGTTTTCCTCATGGGGACCAAAAATGTCCCCACAGGGACGAGGATTTAGGATATTGCCATCTTTGTGGGGACATTTTGTCCCCATAACGTAGGGTTCACACACACTAATTCACAAATAATTTCATACTTATGTACTTACATGTGCAGAAAAGTTAGTGCTGATGAATCTGAATTATTTTATTATTTAAAGGGGTCGTATTTTGAAAATCAGACTTTTCCCAAGTTTAAGTGCTATAGTCGGGTCTCTGGTGCATCTACCAGCACAGAAAATGTGAAAAAGGACAACCCGGTAACTTTGTTTTGGTAAGCCTTTCTCTACAAGCATCTGAAAAATCGAGCCATTCTGATTTCGCTCTCCTTGTGACATAGAAAGGGGATGTTATTATAATATTACCGCCCCTTGAATCTGTATGTTTCCACCCACAGCGCCGCCATTGTTTTCACAAACGACGAGTAACACTGGTCCTAGAGTGCAGCAGCTGTCCTGCACAGTTTAGCTACAACCCTGATCAAACACACCTGAATGTCTTCAGGATAACTAAAGCTACGTGAAGGAAGGTGAGTTGTGTCAGAGCAAAACTCTGCAGGACAGCAGCACTCAAGAACGACCGATATGTAAACATTATCACTGATCTGTTAACAGCCATAATAGTAAACTTATGAGCCTCCATTAACTCCTGGCATCTGAGCCACTAAGGAGACAGTGGTGCAATTTTATTTATGAAGGGAATGTGGCTCGATAAATTCATATACCAGTATATATAAGTCATTAACACTATAATGCTTCACATGAGGGTCAGTAAAACACAGGATTTACTTAGAAATTGATTCTCAAAGATGGATCGATACCAGCTTATCCAATTTCATATATATTTATTTCGTGTTCCTGAATGTGTTTAGTTAGCACGTTGCTAATGTACTGTTAAATGTGGCTAAAGTTACCATTGTTTCCCACTGTATTGACGGAGACCAGAGCCATTTTCATTTTTAACCCAAAAATGCATGTAGTCTGTATAATTCATAAACGCATCTATGATGAACGAAAGTCTTACGGGTTTGGAACGATACAAGGGTGAGTAATTAATGACAGAATTTTAATTTTTGTGTGCATATACATGCGCACACATGATTAGTGAATGACACTCACTTTCCTTTTATGCGATTCTAGATGAGCAGTGACATCCTGTCCTGTCTTTGACTGGAAAATCTCTCTCTTCATCTCATCGCTTGCACTGTCTTTGACGAATGAGCATTTTTCCCTGTGAAATCCTCTCCACCAGTCCATCAGTCAGTCTCTCTCGTTTTCTCTCTCCTGTTCTGGGCCGTCTTCACCTTTCCTGACAGCTCTGTGCCTCATCACCAGCTATCTAAAGTGACAGCTCACATCCTGGGGCTGCAACAGGGGCTGGCTCACTGAAAAAGAGCAGCACAACACACACATACACACACCCTAAACCCTCCTTGCACCCTCATGCTCTCATTCTCTCTCGCTTTTGCTGTCGCACACATACATTTACACCCACGCAGACCCCTCTGCCCCGGTATTAATTCATAAACGCATTTGCTCTAGTTCACTCTTGGTGCTGCGGGGGCATCTGCGGGGCTATGGTGATACGCTGGGAGGGGGCGCCCGAACACGCTTCACACGCTACTGCTTGAGCGCTCAGCCTGCTGCCCGATGAAAAACAGACGGCTGCAGACACATAGTGAGTGTTCTGCTGCACGGAAGGTTCAATGGAGTGTGCTTCTGAACGGCAGCAGAGAGCTGCAGTTGGACATTAGTTCTGTGAGAGGCCTACAGCTGTAGCACAAGCCTGAGGCTCCTTCACCACACTGTGAAGCTTTAAAATTCATTGCGGTTTAGCTACCATCCAACGGCGGTGGTCTATATGGGATATTTCATCATTTTCATTTGATACTAGTGACTCCACAAGTGTAAAAGTTAACTTCGGTGCTGTGACATAGAGGGTAGTGCATGCGCTCCGACACCTTGAGCTGTGATGCTCATGTAGACAATGCAAGTTTGATTCCAGATTGAGATTTTCCAGACACTTTTCCCTGTTCCCCCCATCATTTTATATTTTATCTTGATTATCTGTATCAATAACAGCTGCAAAATGAGCAATAAAATAAAAGGACCAAAAATAATAGATCTATATTACATGTATGATTAAAAAAGAATGATAGAATTAATTAATTTATTTACTTATTTATTTGTGCTTGCTTGATTGCTTGTCTTTAGGTCAGACTCTGACCCAAGTTCAATCCAGAGCTTTTTGCCGCATCTCAGACATTGCAATCATTATTAATTTTATTTGTATTCAATGATTTAATCAATGTTAATAACTATTGTTTTGATAATTAATTAATTATATTAGTTTTATTGCTTCTTTGCTCAATGTTATAAAATCAATATGCCAATAGAGTCTGTTCATTACAGTGATTTAACCATGATTAAAGGTTTAGTTCACCCAAAAATGAAATTTGTCATTAAAGGATTAGTTCACTTTCAAATTAAAATTTCCTGATAATTTACTCACCCCCATGTCATCCAAGATGTCCATGTCCTTCTCTGTTCAGTCGAAAAGAAATTAAGGTTTTTGATGAAAACATTCCAGGATTTTTCTCCTTATAGTGGACTTCAATGGCCTCCAAACGGTTGAAGGTCAAAATTACAGTTTCATTGAAGCTTCAAAGCGTTCTACACGATTCTCTAGAGTGATGGTTTCTCTAGATAAGACCCTTATTTCTCGTCTGGGATCGCGTAGAACATTTTGAAGCTGCACTGAAACTGTAATTTTGACCTTCAACCGTTTGGGCTCCACTGAAGTCCACTATATGGAGAAAAATTTTGGAATGTTTTCATCAAAAACCTTAATTTCTTTTCGACTGAAGAAAGAAAGACATGAACATCTTTGATGACATGGGGGTGAGTAAATTATCAGGAAAATTTTATTTGAAATTGAACTAGTACTCACCCTCATGTCGTTCCACACCCGTAAGACCTTCGTTCATCTTCGTAACACAAATTAAGATGTTTTTGATGAAATCCGAGAGTTTCTGAAAATTTTTGTTTTGTTTTTGCGCACAAAAAGTATTATCATCACTTCATAACGTTAAGGTTGAACCACTGCAGTCACGTGGACTATTTTAACATTTTTTTTATTTTTTATAAACCTCTTGGATTTCATTAAAAATATCTTAATTTGTGTCCTGAAGAAGATGAACGAAGGTCTTACGGGTGTGGAAAGACATTGAGTAATTAATGACAGAAATTTCATTTTTGGGTGAACTAACCCTTTAAGGAGTTACATAACCATGGAAAAATCACTGTAATGCACAACCTTGTGTGGCTTATTGTGTAATTCTACACATTTTAAAGAAATTTTAAAGCTTCATGCAACAGTTTCAGGCCAAACAGCGTAAGTTGTGATTGTTGTTGTGGGCAGTTCACCAACAAAATGTAATGATTTTTGAATTCCAGATTTGTCACCGTAGATTTTCTGTATTTTTATTTATTTTTTTTACTTAACGCCTGAGATTTGTTATATATAACCAAATCTGGCAGCATGCTTGGCTCTAGACACTGCGGCAAGAGTGAGAGAACAAAGTTGAAAGCGTCTTGGGATCTCATGAAAATCAAAAACAAATCTTCAGGAGCAGCAAGGTTAAACCTACAGGCCCAGTGGCCCTTTGAAGTAAAGAGCAGTGTTGTTAATTGTCGGAGCTGGCTTAGCGAAAGGTGGTAACAATTTAACAAGAGTGTAGGGCAGCAGGGTGCTGGACGCGTATCAGGTGTTTGCAGATGTTGTGTGTGGAACAGAGGAGGGGAGGGTACTCCAGAGATGAGAGGCCAACTTAACAACCAATAAGTCTTTGTTTGCTCTGCCAATCGCACTGTAATTGGCCAGGGAGTGAATAGAAGCCCTGGGATTGGACGGATGGACTGGTTACTGCAGCTATTTTTACTGTATGCTACTAGTCAGACGTTAGCAATTATACCTCCGAAATCTATCTGCTCCGTGCTACACACAGTCGATTAGAGGAGAGCTCTTTCTCTCCCTCTCTCTCTCCCTCTCACCCAGCAACAGGTTTCAAATGTAGCGTGGAGGATGAATGAGTCTCATTGGCTGCGCTCATGTACAACAGCCTGGGAAACTTTCTCCCAGCTCTTTGTCAGACTGCCGTCCCGAGATACATGCTCGGGACGCTGGTGACATTTACGGTCACTCGCCTCCCATTTGAACCTTCTGGGTCTGTTGTTGTATGTTACGTTTGCCAAGTTTGTGTCTGGTTTGTACCGTTTCCACATGTTAAAAATTAACACCACCTGCATTTTGCTGTTGAAGGCCTGTTTGCTTGTGAGTCTGTTGACGCTGACTTCATCATAAACTCTGTCTAGCATATACAGTACCATTTTGAACCAAGGGGTCAAGGTTTGGCTGGTTAACATGGTCCAGTTAGCACCTGTAAGGACCTTCAAAATTAGTCATGCATTCAGAAAAAAAAAAAAAAAAAGATTCAGATATTAATTCAAATTGTTTTATTTTAGTTTTAGTTTTTTCTACATATTTTAATATGAAAATTCTGATATTGTATAGGTTATATACATATAGCAGATCCTTTAAGTCCTGTAAGTTGCGAGGTGGGGCCTCCATGGATCGGACTTGTTTGTTCAGCACATCCCACAGATGCTTGATTGGATAGAGATCTGGGGAATTTGGAGGCCAAGTCAACACCTCAAACTCTTTGTTGTGCTTCTCAAACCATTCCTGAACCATTTTTACTTTGTGGCAGGGTGCATTATCCTGCTGAAAGAGGCCACATCCACCAGGGAATACCGTTTCCATGAAAGGGTGTACATGGTCTGCAACAATGTTTTGGTAGGTTGGACAAGTCAAAGTAACATCCACACAGATGGCAGGACCCAAGGTTTCCCAGCAGAACATTGCCTAAAGCATCACACTGCCTCCGCTGGCTTGCCTTCTTCCCATAGTTCATCCTGGTGCCATGTGTTCCCCAGGTAAGCGACGCACACACACCCGGCAATCCACGTGAAGTAAAAGAAAACGTGCTTCATCAGACCAGGCCACCTTCTTTCATTGCTCCGTGGTCTAGTTCTGATGCTCACGTGCCCACTATTGCTGCTTTCGGCAGTGGACAGGGGTCAGCATGGGCACCCTGACTGGTCTGCAGCTGTGCAGCCCCATACGCAACAAACTGCGATTCACTGTGTATTCTGACACCTTTCTATCAGAACCAGCATTAACTTCTTGAGCAATTTGAGCTACAGTAGCTCATCTGTTGGACCGGACCACACGGGCCAGCCTTCACTCCTCACGTGCATCAATGAGCCTTGGCCGCCCATGACCCTGTCGCCGGTTCACCACTGTTCCATCCACCCATCCATCCATCCACCATTATATCATTCTATTTATAATTCTATCTATTTTTCTGTCTATCTGTCTGAGATGAGTTGTTCTTTGCTGTAGTTTCCTTAGTGTTTGCTTTTCTTTGTGTGTGTGTGTGTGTGTGCGCAAGCCGTTATGTTGAAATAGCGTGTCACACTAATTGCAACTGGAAACTCTACAGAGCAGCAGTAAGTAGCTCATAGCCTCTGCTGTTTGTTAAGAAATTACAGAACTCTTAGTTACAGACCCAGGCTTAGTAGTTAAAGGCTCTTGCAGCACCCTCACAGCACACTGTGGATGTATAGGGGTGTTTGAGTAAACTAATTAGAGGTCAGTAATGTAGAGATTTTTATGCCATCTGTAATTAAAATTTGTTTGACTTCAATCCAGCTTTCATTCACAGCGCACAGCGCACACCGCTTAACATAAAAAAATTAAAGCTCTGTATGTTCATGTAAAATGTTCGAATGAAATTAGAGCCCAGTGCTAGCTGAGGCTTTGCCCTGTGCGCAACCAGTGAGAAACTGAGAGGGCGTGTGTTTGTTGGGTTCGTTAGTGTTTCTGCGTGTGCTGGATTTCACTGTGTGGGTGTTGTGGCTTTCAGACTTTAGACTGGACTAAAGACAACAGCGGCGGCAGAGAGGCGCAGAACTCCCAGCGTGCAACATGGACACTGAGTTGATCCTCAAACAGAACAGCTAGTGAACAGCACTTTTATGATGGATATATTCTGTTTCATGGTTTAAGCATGATCTTTTTGACAGAATTTCATTTTAAATGTTATTTTATTTTTTGTCTAATTTATACATGAAACAGAAGTTGCGATAGTCTTGGACTACACACACACACATATATATATATATATATATATATATATATATATATCTCACATCCTCCATTGTCCTCATCCCTCATCTCCTCCTGCTTAATCTCTGTTTTCCTTTCTTTCTCTTTCTCTCTCTCTCTCTCTCTCTGTCTTTTTCTCTCTCTCACCCCCCTGCTTCTTTTCCCAGTGGGGGTGTTGTTTATAGAGCATTATAATTTATAACTGAATAGAGTGGATTTAATTTCAGCGCAGAGCCTCGCCAGCAGGGCGCCAGGCTGCAATCAGAGGAATCAGTGCGCTGCGAGCCCTGTTGAATGGAAAGTATTATCACCGGCCACAAACGGACACTGTTTCTCCTTAAACAACTCCCTTGATGCTCCGTGGGTCCGGCTTCTCTTTCACTCCTATTCCTGTTCCTGTTAACCACCCTCCCTCCCATTGTCCTTCAGTGCCACTTCCCTTGCTATTTCTCTCTCTCTCTCTCTCTCACTGTCATCTCTTTTCCTCTACATCTTCCTCTACATATTCTAGTCTGCTCTCTTGGTTCTTTGACTTCAGTGTTTGATGAGCTTTTCTGACAGCATCCTTTGTAATGGATCCAAGTTCTTATACAGCTCATCTGGCACTACAGTTGTTTATACATCTTAATTTGACCTCTAGGTTGGAGACTGAACAGTTTTTCCCAGTCGTTTATGCCACTGGCAGGACAGTAAAGCCATGGATGCACTAAGAGAAATAATATGTAAACTTTCATGCATTACTGGTTATATGCGTGTTTGTGTTTAGCAGTGAAGTTTCTGTCTGACTTGGCATTTCAGTATGACTTGTCATTGCAGCCTCAGTAGTATTCTGTTTCATGAATGCTATACTTCATCTAAAGCACTGGCATTCTGGTATAATTATCATGCATGCAGTATTAATGATGTAAACTGCAAAATTAAATGTTTTGGGGGGCTATTTAGGATGTCACATCATAGAGCTACAGTATTTAAGTGAACTGGAAACAAGCAAAAAAAAAAAAGTCGGAGAGATTAAAAATGTGAAAAAAATTGAAATAATGGCCAGTTGCAACATCTAGAATATAAATTTCTCTTATACATATACAGTGGAGTCCAAAAGTCTGAGACCATGTTTAAAATTTGGGTTCTAAACAAAACATAAATAATAACAATAATTGATAATTTAAATAAAGAAACATTATAAAAAATATAATAAAAATATTTGTCACTAATCAAATAAGCAAATTTGTGCATTGATCATGTGACTCTTTGTACAGACGGTCAGATGTTCTTTGTGTTAAAGGAATAGTTCACCCTAATTCTGTCATCATTTACATCAAGTTCCAAAATGTATGACTTTCTTCTGTGGAACATAAAATAAGATATATTGAGAAATTTTTTTTTTTTTTTTTTTTTTTGTCCATACGGTGGAAGTTAGTGTGGTCCAATGTTGTTTGTGTTCAAAATATCTTCTTTTGTATTCTTTTGTGTGAGTAAATAATGATGGAACTGTGATATTTGAATGAACTATCCAATTAAATTTGTGTTAATTTTTCAGTTCAAATTTTGACTCAAATTTGTATTCTTAAAAATGAATTGAATTGCAAAAATGCAAAATGTAAGCATGTTCACTAGTGGTTTTAGCTGTTTTGGATCAACCGGATATACTTTAATGTAGTAAATTTGCTGCTAATGTTGCTTTGTGAAAGCCATAAATGTCCTATGATGATATTCCAGTTACCTTTGACACTGTCACTTTCTGACTACTGACTACTTTCTGACTACTGACTACATCTTTATTCCTGTGCTAAGTTTTGTCTGGGCTTTGCTTTCCGCACTCAGCATGGCTCGATTATACTGATCATATTTTAAATGGAGCGCAGCAGCCAACTCTCTCTCTTTCCCTCTATTCAGCATAATTAATACCTTGCATTTACACTGACTTAGATGAACTCCACTGTTTTTTTCTGTCTCCTCAAACCCAAGCCATGATTGCAGAAGGGTTTGAGAAGCTTTATGGACTTCGAAGAATAACACGCTGGTTTGAAAAAGAGAGAGGGAGCGAGAGCGAATGGGTTGACATCAAAAGCCACAATTAGCTCATTACTTTTACTTGAAGTTTGGAGACCACATAAAATGAAAGGAAAAAGTCATTTCTTTCCTCTCACTCAGTGTATTCTCGAAGGACGCTAGCAGAGCGGGTTCATAGGAAGGGCTTGTCTAGTAAAAAATCTACAGTATGACCATTTTTATTATCAAATATGTCCCAATAATCCTTATGGGTGTTGCCTGTTTTTCCCATCGTCCAGCAGCGGTGGCATTTTGCTTCTGTCCTACTCATGATTTCACATGATGTACTTTACATGAGCTATTTTCTTGTCTTAAAGTCGCAAAACTGTCAAAAAGTGATATATGCGGAAGAGTCTTCTGGATCGACTCTGGATCCGCTCATTTACATTGGCTTTTTTTCAATCTGGTTTGCAGAAACAAACAAATTCACTAATTCTAGCTTATCCACTGCTGAAAAACACCAAATAATGTTTTCAGGTGCAAAAGCTTAAAGAATAATTGAGTAATTGTCTTTTCCCCCCAAAATCCATTTAGAATGTTTTAGTTCATTTTTTCTCGTTGAGTAGTTTTCTCATTCTAAGGCCAGTCCACTGTAGTTATGGCTAGAAACCTGGGAAGAAGAACCAGGCTTGTCTTAATTGCACCCGTCCCTTCCCGCTGTATCAGGATGAAGAGCATCCAGCCTTAATCAAAAGTTAACGATTCAGTGTAGGATGTGCCCTGGGCAACGTTAGGGTGCTTCGTTATTGCTAGTGTACGTGGGTAATTTGCAGAACGGCCTGAGTCAATGGGAGTTTGCTTTGCTGGCGCTGGTTGGGGGAACACATGTGATGTGCCTGAAAGATCAAAACACACACTTGATGAATGTGAGGGCAGAGCCTGGCAGAGGAGGGGAATGCCCTCTAATCCCGGCTTTGAATCACTGATCAAGGTCGTTCTCAGTTCATTAAATTCTGCTGAGAAGCTTGGTCTGAGTAAGCAGCGCACAAGTACACCACGCACACACTCTCGCAAACACAAGACATTTTCACCTGTCCTTGGACAGACTTTGCGCTTTGTTGGTTATGATTTGTGCGAGCGATGTGGTTTATTAATTAGTCGCAATATTTACCAGGCTTTGCATTATATGTTTAACTTAAATGATAGAATTTGTGACCTAATTATGATTAAAGTAATTTTAATCATAATTACTCGGATAAAAAAAAAATATTTTTTATCCGACTCATCCATCGTTTTCTATAAAAAAGCAAAAATCAAGGTTACAATAGCCGCGTTTCCATTACCCTTTAAATTGCGCAAATTGAAATTGAAAATGGAAACGTCAATTTCGTGCAAAATTTAAAAAAAGAAATATTTCACAAAACTGCAATGGAAACGTTCGCAAAACATAAATAATAACAATAACAGGACATTTTGATAATTTAAATAAAGAAACATTATAAAAAAATATAATAAAAATATTTGTCACTGATTAAATAAGCAAATTTGTGCATTGATCATGTGACTCTTTGTACAGACGGTCAGATGTTCTTTGCGTTAAAGGGATAGTTCACCCCAAATTCTGTCATCATTTACATCAAAAAACTGTATGACTTTCTTCTGTGGAACATAAAATAAGATATATTGAGAAATTTTCCTTTTTTTTTTTTTTTTTTTTTGTCCATACGGTGGAAGTTAGTGTGGTCCAATGTTGTTTGTGTTCAAAATATCTTCTTTTGTATTCTTTTGTGTGAGTAAATGATGATGGAACTGTGATATTTGAATGAACTATCCAATTAAATTTGTGTTAATTTTTCAGCTCAAATTTTTATTCTTAAAAATGAATTGAATTGCAAAAATGCAAAATGTAAGCATGTTCACTAGTCACAAATTCGCATTTACAGGTCACCTGCCGTATGTAAAAATCGATCATTCTTTAAAAGAGGGCGTGGTATGTTTGGACAGAAGATGAGACAGAGTTCTTCATTAAACTCGTAAAAGACAAAAGTATTACTGGAATACTGTAGCATAAACAACAAAGAAATTTCGCAATTTATCAAGACCTTGAAGCAAATAGGAGGGAGAAACACCTAGAAACACTTCATACATGGCTGCTCCCTAGGGTCTTTCCTTGCCATAAATGCTTGGATAACACACATACATTTCCTTTGATTAAAAATAATGGCTAGTGCAGTAGCTGGGATATACATAAACCTACCAACATCCGTTGTGATCATTTTTGGAATGACTTATCGCGAGAGGAAAAAAAGACGTTTTAGTCTCATAACATCAGTTAATGGAAATGCAACTATAGTGAGTAACTCACAATGGGCTCAATTTTTGTAGGATTTACAATGAATGCAAATAGGGCCAATTTCTGTAGGATTTACAATGGAATTGAATGGGCCCAATATTTAGAGGATTTAAAAGCAGAAATGTGAAGCTTTAGAATATTATAAATACGTTTACATTAATCTGTTGTTAACTTGTGTATTATTTGAGCTGTTAAGTAAATGTGTTCTCATTGAAACTAAATTTAGATATAACTAATAAGCAAAAAAAAAAAAAAAATCACAATAAAATTATGTTTAGACATAGTCAAAACAAAAATTATTCAGACTTTTTTGATATTTTTGATATATTTTAACTAGTGGGTGCAGGGCACTATAGTTTATTTATGTAGGTGAGGATAGCAAAATAAAGTAAACTGTGACATATTATACCAAAAAATTCTTCATACAGTGGACTACCAGTAAAACTGATAAAAATTCACACTTTGACCTGACCATGTTTTGCTTAAGTGTTATCTGACATAATTAAGATTATTTTTAAACACAGTTTAACTCTGAGATCTTGTCATATGTTATTACCATTTTTTTAAACTATAGTGAATAAACTGTATTAATGAATGAAATGTTCAAGGTGTCTGAATAAATTTTGATTTGACTATATTGTTGTACTTGTTGACACAATGAGTATTTTAGATTTACGGATTCACCCCATTCACTTCCATTGTAAGTGGCTCACTGTAATGCTGTAATTTTTCTCTCTTGTTAAAGAAAAGGGGGACAAGTGAAAATTGTTTTTTTGTGGTGATCAGCGTTACGCCTTAAATACAGTCAATTGGGCTTGACTTGTACTGAAACTGGATTATTCCTTTAATGGTTTACAAATAAGAGAGAGAATCCACCCCTCTCTACTGCTCTTACATGATGGTGAGCACGGCGAAAGTCATCCGTCTGCTTTACGCTTCATGTGCTCCACCTTTTCGCCCATCTGTCCGTGGCTGGAGATATGGAGGTGTGGGGGCGGATGGGGTGGAGATACTGGCTGTCACGCAGTTGGACAAGTGCAGGGCATCTGGCCATGGCCTGAGGACTCAGGCAGATCTTGAGTGTAAAGATCTTGTCATCTCTCGGATGGGTAAGCGAGCTACAGTATGAGTGTATGGGGGAAACCCTCTGTTTGTGTCGAGTTTAATGCGTTCTGCTTGTGCAAATGTGCTGAATGTGTATAGTTAACGTAAAGTACATGTTGGACTATGCGGCCGTCATACAGAAAGGCAGGCGTAAATGAATCCGTAATTAAATAAATGCATTAATGCTTTGAACGGGGTACATTTATCCCAGCAACAAACTATGGTAGGCAAAAGTTTTATCAGCATGAACCCGTCTTTAAAGCACGTTTGGAGCGAACATGAGTTTACATCAAATCTCTGATCTTCCTGCGGGCGTATGGCAAAGGGGGAAGTTGTTTTAAGTGCGGAAATGGCTTAACTTGATTTAACTAACAGCTTCCACATAGCCCGCTGCTTAAGATGCGAGGCCGGCTTAATGCACTGGACTCAAATCAAACCCAGAGTCATATACTGTACAGAAAGAGTGCTGTGTTCACTTGCCATCTCAAGCCCTGCCACTCAAAGTCAATATCCCAGAATGCCTGCTGCACTTAATTTCATTTTCATGTAGTGAAAGATGCACTGCGTGTTGATCCACTAGTACTTTTTTCTGTTCTCATGTGATTTGATTTAAATTTTTACTGCACAGGCACACCTCTGTTATGTTTCCTGGGAGATTATGGCATCCAGAGGGGCCGAATCTACACAAGACTAATGTATTACGTGAGAATACAAAGCACTAACACAAGTATTTATTTTATTTAACTTTTGTCTTTTGATTTATATATATATATATATATATATATATATATATATATATATATATATATATATATATACAGTCAAACCATATTCAGACACCTTGAGCATTTCATTCATTAATAGAGTTTATTCACTATAGTTTTAAAAAAATGATAATAAAATATGACAACATCTCAGAGTTAAACTGTGTCAGAAAAAAAAAAGAATCTTAATTATGTCAGATAACACTTTTTTATTTTATTTTTATTTAACCTTTATTTAACCAGGAGAGTCCCATTGAGATTAAAAACCTCTTTTTCAAGGGAGTCCTGGCCAAGAGGCAAAACACTTAAGGAAAACGTGGCCAGGTCAAAGTTTCTGAATAATTTTTGGTTCAAAATTTTAATCATTTTGACTGGTAGTCCACTGTCTGAAGATTTTTTGGGTATTATATGTCACAGTTTACTTTATTTTGCTATCCTCACTTACATAAATGAACTATAGTGTCCTGCACCCACTAGTAAAAATATATCAGAAATATCAAAAGGCTTGGAAGAGCAAGGATATTTTTAAATATATCTCTGATTGTGTTCATCTGAAAGAAGATAAACACCTAGGATGGCTTGAGGGGGAGTAAATCTTGGGATAATTTTCATTTTTGGGGGAACTATACCTTTAAGATGCGTTTTTTTTTTTCATTCGGATCACAAATAGATAAGGGAGACACATTCCCATTTACACCTGATTTCTTGTCCAATCCTTTAGTCCACTTTCGTCCACTTCTATCCTGATTTCTTCGAGGGGAGGGGTATATGGGTGGGTAAATGTATGGGCTTTTTCAGATCTTTTTATCTGATGGCCGAAATAAGCGAACACAATTTACATATTACATATTACGTATTTAGCATCGTCCACTTATGATTCAGTCAACCAAAATGCTTCTTAATACCATGTGTAAACAGGGCCTTAGTTCGAGTTCATTTGTGCATTCACACCATTTAGCAAAGCAATTCAGTTTACCGGTGTTCATTTATTGCTTCAGCTCACACAGCTCAAACGAGTTAATCCCCAACATTGATCATGAATGAAGTATTTGTAACAATTGTATTCTTTCTAGATAGTTTTTTTTTTTTTTTTTTTTTAAATCAAAAATCATTGTAGTTTTAATTAAAAATGTTAAATTATCATTATAATATGCATCTTTTGCCTTGCATGTGAGATTGTGTCTAACAGCAGCAGTTCCCTAGTGAGGTCTTTGACCCGTAGTCCATGAGTCTGGCAAGAAAGTCTGGTTTAAAAAAAGGGAGCAAGTACGATGGAAGAGGAAATTTGTTTCCCTCAGGAGCGGAAGCAGAGAAAGCCGAGACAGTTCTTTTGCCTCCAGAGTCACATCTGTATGGTGTCTTGGCAAGGGTCTCCTTCACATTACCTCTACCTGGCTATCCATGATCTTACATATCACAGCCAACTCTTTTATTCTGAGAGTAAGAGAGAGAGTGAAGTAATGTTACTGGCTGTGCTGGCCTGTCGTCTTGTTTTACGTTTTGGCAGACTGCACCATGACGCATGGGCTTGCATCTCATTACAGCAGGAGTCTGGGGCTCGTCTCTCTAATCAGCGGGCCTGCTTATGTCTTTGGTGTTGGACCTGGGGAGAGCAGCGCCGGTCCATGTTTTCAATAAAATCCCTTCGATGGGATCTTTTCTTCAGCTGTATCAAAGGATCAGGGAGCCACAGGGTATGAACTGGAGCTTAAAGGGTTAGTTCACCCAAAAATGAAAATTCTGTCATTGTTTACTCACCCTCATGGTGTTTCATACCCCTCTGACTTTCATAGAACAATGAAAAAAAAGAGAGACGTGGAGTGTCAAAGTTGCACTTGCAGTGGACGAAGACCATGAAAACTTGTGCACTATATTCCAAGTCTTCTAAAATCATATGATAACACTGTGTGATGAATAGACAGAATTTAAGTCATTATTGACTGAAAATCTTGCTTGACAGCTATGTCACCATTGACTTCCATTATAAAGGAAAAGAAAAGCTTGGGCAGTGTGCTGTAAATATGACAGTTACATAATTTTCCTTTTGATTTGATGATCTTTAGCAAATTAATTGATTGTGTAAGCAGTGTGGCAAAGTTTTAGTTGTTTCGAACCACTCATTACATTTTTCCCCACCTCCACCCATTTCTTTACAGCCATGTGCCCATTCCTGCTGTTGACCCAGACCGATGCGCTGACCCTCGTCATTGTGACAGTTAGGACATTTTGTCTGTCTGCCAGCTCATCTTGTGTGTTTTAATACTTAATTTGGTTTGTTTGTGTTTCTTTTGCAGCAATTTTTGCTTTATTTGCACAGCAAAATCTCCAGAGTTAAATCAACTCTGCTCAGAGTACATATGGTCCTTCTCTAAATTGTGTTAAAATAACACTAAAGCAGAGTTAAATTAATGAGATAATTAAGCAATTAATTAAGTGATGATTGTGCATTAGTGATAAACAACTGCTGTTAACAAGCAGAATCACTGAAGAAAAGAGAAACACAAGAACTACAACTGACTTCAGTCACAGCCTTATTAATTGCTTAATTGTCTCATTAACTTTAACTCTGCTTCAGTGTTACTTTAACACTATTTAGAGAGGGACCATATGTACTCTGAGCAGAGTTGATTTAACTCTGGGGATTTTACTGTGTGTGATGGATCTAGGAAGTGAATATAACAGAGGAAGTAAACAGTGCACATTGACGGTTATGAGCAGCAGTGAATTATTTCCAGAAATGTGAGTGCGGAGAGCTAATTTAAAGTCAGTCAGATTTCATAGAGCTCTCAATTATAGTAAAACCCAGCATAAATATCTTCATTGTTTATACTTTTATCATGTGGGTGAGCACGAACGCATCTGGAAGCCAATAACGGCCATGTTACCCGTTACACAAATGAGGTTGCCGTTTGTTACATCTATTTTGGCAAATTAGCTGGAAACGGACTACTATAAACAGCTGTTGTTGTTGGACTCAGGCGTCTGTGTGTCCCTCCTGATTGTGTGTTTGCATGAATGTGTGTGAAGGAGAGGAAGAGGGGGAGAAGAGATTCATTGTATTGTACTGACCCGGTTTTGTCCCACAGGCTTAACCCCTGCTCTTCTCTAGATTAATTTTGCATGTGTTTGTGCTTTATGGTGAGGCGTGGGCTGAGGGGATTTACCCTGTTTGACACCTCCTCAAATACAGTGTGGGGATTGTCTTCACATTGTGCTTGCAGGATTGTCTGTCGCCTTCTGATTATGAGAGGAAGGGAGGGGGGGATGATGGTCCAGGTGGCCATGGCAGAGTCAGTCAATCCGTAGGGTCTCTCTCACCATCTCTGCATCCATCTCTCTGGATGTGGGTTTTACAGCTATTGATTCAAACACCCGACATCTGTGATGTGATCTCTTACAGGAAACCATAGGTTCCGCCAACAAACATGGCTACAACAGTTATTGATACTTTTATAGAATTAAATTTAAAAAATATACATTTGTGTTAAAACACATCAATTGTATATATTTTACATAATTGTTATATTTTTATAACCTTTTATTTATTTGTTTATATTAGACACAATGCAAGACACTGTTATTGTTGTTGTTGTTGTTGTTGATAACAATAATATGTATTGTGTTGTGTCTAATATAATTAAATAATATTTTTTATAAAAACATTTATTTATTAGAAAATACAATACTTTGTTGATATTAATATTATATATAATCAATATATTATAATCAATAATAATTTATATTATCAATAATAATAATAATAACAATAATTTATTTATAATAATCTATTTATATTAGACACAACACAATACATATGTTATTATCATTAATAATATGATTTATTAATTACATTAATTAATTATTATGAATATATTAAAATGTATTTTTATGAACCAAAAACAACACTTGTTGATGATATTATTAATATTATTAATAGTATTATCAATAATAATAAGATTAATGTTTTATTGTAGTTTTAGTAAATATTTTGTGTGTGTGTGTGTATATATATATATATATATATATATATATATATATATATATATATATATATATATATAGACAGAATGCAGTGCTTATTGTAAATGTTATTTTTATTACTGTTATTAATAATAATAATACAGTACAGTCCAAAAGTTTGGAACCACTAAGATTTTTAATGTTTTTAAAAGAAGTTTCGTCTGCTCACCAAGGTTACATTTATTTAATTAAAAATACAGTAAAAACAGTAATATTGTGAAATATTATTACAATTTAAAATAACTGTTTTCTATTTGAATATATTTCACAAAGTAATTTATTCCTGTGATGCAAAGCTGAATTTTCAGCATCATTACTCCAGTCTTCAGTGTCACATGATCCTTCAGAAATCATTCTAATATGCTGATCTGCTGCTCAAGAAACATTTAATGTGTACAATTGTACAAAATATTTGTGTACAATATTTTTTTTCAGGATTATTTGATGAATAGAAAGTTCAAAAGAACAGTGTTTATCTGAAATCTAATCTTTTGTAACATTATAAATGTCTTTACTGCCACTTTTGATTGATTTAATGCATCCTTGCTGAATAAAAGTATTCATTTCTTTAATTTCTTTTCAAAAAAATAAAAATAAAAATTCTTACTGACCCCAAACTTTTGAACGGTAGTGTATAATGCTACAGAAGCTTAATGCTGTTCTTTTGAACTTTCTATTCATCAAGGAATCCTGAAAAAAAAGTACACAACTGTTTTCAACATTGAAAATAATCATAAATGTTTATTGAGCAGCAAATCAGCATATTAGAATGATTTCTGAAGGATCATGTGACACTGAAGACTGGAGTAACGATGCTGAAAATTCAGCTTTGCATCACAGGAATAAATTACTTTGTCAAATATATTTAAATAGTACACAGTTATTTTAAATTGTAATAATATTTCACAATATTACTGTTTTTTACTGTATTTTTAATTAAATAAATGTAGCCTTGGTGAGCAGACGAAACTTCTTTTAAAAACATTAAAAATCTTAGTGGTTCCAAACTTTTGGACTGTACTGTATGTATACTTGTATTTAGATAAATAAATATATAATTTAAAAAAACATTGTCCACATTATAACACATAAATGTACCCTTATATTTCACACTGATTTGTGTTTATCTCACATCTGTACAGATTCTTAATCTCTGAGCTTGATTAACCCATCGGCTCTGCGTTGCTCTGCCTGTAGCCGACCACTGGGGCTCAGACTGATTTAACCACATTGATGGCACTGTGCCTAGCTTCAGCTTTAGAAAGACCCCCTTAGCCTGTTCTACTGCTGAGAGTTTGCTTAAACACATATGAATGGGGTGGCACTGTCGGTGTTCCGTAGCACGTGCGGTACATGATGAACAAATCATACACTGTTCAGAACACAACCACCAACTTTTCCAAATTTCACAAATGTTTACTTGCCCTGAGGGTACTCCACGGGTGAGAGATGAGAGCACGCCTGGTCCCAACCCATGAGACACAACCCGAACAAGAACACGGCAGAGTACTTGAAAGAAAACTTCCCTTATGTTTCCCCTCTGGACTGGTCACCCCTTGTTCTGTTACTGCACCAGTCACTGGTTGATATTTTCAGCTGGGTGTTTCTTCTCTGTGGGGCTGGTGAAGATTTTGCACATTCTAGATTTATGCAGTGCTTAGTGTTTCCTGCCCTCACCCCAGCCACACTCCTCCGTGTAGCTGCATATAAAACAGGCTGGATATATTTATATCATGGTCTCTGAGCCTGAGGCAGAGGCCCCTCTCCAATACTTCTGGAAGGGAGCAGCTTTGACTCCTCAAAGGTCAGTGGAGTATCGAGGTATCAAGATCCAGTTCTGGAAACTAATTTTCATGTACGTTTATAGCTTTTTTTTTTTTAAATTACTAATACAAAAAGTGTCAATATGTAAGCCTTTTGAGGAAGTTTTTAGCCATTTTGTTAACTTTCACCATTGTGCTAACTTCAGCCATAAGCCATGCATATACAGAAGGTGTGTAAGTGCCCTTGACTGACTGCATCTTGCGAACATCAATTCTGGCCCTGTGAGAAGCAGCGCCTGAGATGAGAGAACAGTTCATCTGAAGGTCATGACGGCCTTGTTTTCTTTTAATTGAGTTAAGATGGCCAAATAAATGGTCTGCAGGCTAGCACAATCATTACCCTCACTCAGCGTCTACACACGGGCCACTCACACGCCACTTACTCGCTTTCACTGTTCTGACAAGTCGAGAGAGCAACAGTCAAACACACATGTTTCTCTTGTGTTTTAAACACATACTTACAGCCTTCATCTTTTTTTATCCCCACCGTGCTTTTCTTTGATGTTCAGTGAATCTTCGTGGCGGTTTACCTCACATCTTCGCTGGCTTTTTACTGGGATTCACTCGCTGGTGTTAATGTGCAGTCTGTGTTTCCCGCTAATGTCTTTAACGGACAGAGAACACTCCAGCAGCGGTATGACTCTAATAAGCTAATAGCACAGTCTCTTGACAGGTCCATGAGAGTTCGTACATTAAATGGATAAACACAGCCTTTTCTTCTCAATGTGCATTTCTTTCCCACACCACATAGGCTTGCTTAGGAACAGTGTTGGGGGACGTTACTTTTAAAAGAAATACGTTAAGATATTGTGGAATTTTTTTAAAGAAAACTAACAAATTATGTTATATCGTTACATTCTTTGGAAAGCAACATGCCACAATACTTTTACAGAATTTTTTTTTAAATGGAAAGTGCTATTTTTAAGGTGTGTGTGTATATATATATATATATATATATATATATATATATATATATATATATATATATATATATATATATATATGTGTATATATATATAATATATATTTTATTACAAAAAGTATGGCATAAATATTTACACTGGAATCAGAATCACAGGAAATGTGTCACTCCTCTGAAAGCTACATTTTTGATATATATTTTTAATCTTGCACAACCAATAGAAGTTTTATTTTATATATAGTAAATTTATATAATACTTTTTATATTTTTATATTTTATTTTTTAAGGTTATTAAAAGTTATTTTAAAGTTATTTATACAAAATTTGATAGGACAGAATTTTCCGGCTTTCCTTGTTTTCACTGTTATATGGTAGGGGGCGCTATTATGCATCTTCTGAAAGAGTACTGAAAGGGTTAGTTAACCCAGAAATGAAAATTCTGTCATTAAGTACTCACCCTCACCCGTAAGACCTTTATTCATCTTCAGAACACAAATTAAGATATTTTTGATCTGATGGCTCAGTGAGGCCTGCATTGACAACAAGTTAATTTCCACTTTCAGTGCCCAGAAAGGTACTAAAGACATATTTAAAACAGTTTCTGTGACTACAGTGTTTCAACCTTAATGTTATGAAACAATGAGAATACTTTTTGTGCACCAACAAAACAAAATAACGACTTTATTCAACAATATCTAGTGATGGGCCATTGCTTCATGAAGCTTTGAAGATTTGCAAATCTTTTGTTTCGAATCAGAGGTTCGGAGCATGTATCAAACTGCCAAAGTCATGTGATTTCAGTAAACGAGACTTTATGTCGTAAGTGTTTCGAAATGTTTCAAAATTGAATGGTTCACCACTGGGGGGCAATTCGTAGATTCGTAAAGCTTCGAAGCTTCATGAAGCAGTGTTTTGAAATCGCCCATCACTAGATATTGTTGAATAAAGTCGTTATTTTGTTTTTTTGGTGCACAAAAAGTATTATCGTCGCTTTATAATATTAAGGCTGTACCATTGTAGTCACATGAACTGTTTTAAATATTTCTTTAGTACCTTTCTGGGCACTGAAAGTAGAAATTAACTTGCTATCAATGGAGGCTTCACTGAGCCATCTGATTTTATCAAAAATATCTTCATTTGTGTTCCCAAGATGAATGAAGGCCCCGGTATACTTCAAACAAAATCGTAGAATGAACTGATGTGATGTCATTTTGAACAAAATCAGGCCAAAATGAAGTTCGTTTTGTGTTCTTTTTGGAAGTTTGAAATGGCTTGCCAAAGCGAACTTTCAGGAAAAGTTCACTCCAGCTGCAAAACACCTTCGTACTACCATTGGTCAGTGACAATAACGTAATAAGAGGCGTGCGCTGAGGCTCCGCCTTCACTCGCGTGGACCGTGTCTCTGACTCATTTGATCTGTAGAGTTTGTTGAGGTAAGATCTCCGTGGGTGAAAACATGAACACACTGGATAGCCGCTTTATAGTACAAAATGAAGTTGTGCTTGTAAAAAAATGAGGCACTAACACTGTTTTTCATGTTTGATACTGTAAAGCTGCTTGATTTTAAGCAATCTATTGAATAAAGTGCTATATGAAGACGTGACGTGACTGGAGTGCTGATTTGCAGAGCTCGTGCTAACATTTCCATGCTGTTCTGATCAGACGCTTTTCTTATGCTTTCTATAATAAATGCTTGCTGTTTTCTCCTTTTTGTTGTGTTTATTTTGTTACTGAGAAGAAAGTGCATGGCACATATTTACATATTCATCTAAACGTCGATCTCAGCAGTGTGGGCGGCGTCAGATGTTCGTTTACAGTATATCGCTGGTCACGCATTTCGAATTCCATTTTACCTCTAAACGAAGAACGAAAAAGAACTTTGTTTGAAGTATACCGGAGCCTTGAAGGTCTTAGGGGTTTGGAACAACATGAGGTTGAGTAATTAATGACAGAATTTGAATTTTGGGTGAACTAACCCTTGAATCTCTGGATAAAAACACAGGAAAAAAGAAGCAGAAACAAGTGATAAAAGCATTGCTTTTGCATGTTGTCGTATTTGAAAATTAGCTTTTTGGGGGTTTTTTTGTTTTTTTTTTTATAAAACTTACACTACAATTAAGTACTGATCAAAAAATAGCCTAATCCATTAAGCTACAATGAAACATTTATTGTTTAAAAGCAGAGGCTGTGTTCTTTCTTTTGAATTTTTCTTTTGAAATTACATGTTCAGATATTCATATAACAAAATATTCTGGGGGCCATCAAATTTTTGTGAAAATGATCAAAAACGCTGGCGGTGGCTGGCAACTTTTTTTTTTTTTTTTTTTAAATGCTGGCAGGGAAAGAGTTGAAAAATAAAATAAAATAAAAGCCCGTTAACTGACATATCACCCCCAACACTGCTCAGGAATGATGGAATAACTTGCATGCTTGGAAAAAGTGTCCACCCAACATTAAACATACGCTTTTTTCTTTCCTTTCTTCCTTTGTGTTTTTGTTTCTCTGCAGGTATATCCTAAAGGACGCTCTTTCTGCCGTTTATCATTTCTGCCTTTTCTTTTTATTATCAATTATTATTTCCTTTTTAAAGCATGCACATCCACTCCATCACTCCTCCCCTTTCATCCTCCTTTCCTCCCTTCATTTCCTTCATTGATTTACCATCAATATGTGTGAGAGTGAAGAAGAAAGGAGAGGAGTGGAGAGAGGAGAGGACGGGAGAGAGGAGGGCCACAGCCCAGCGCAACACCCCCGCCATCGGTGCGCTTAGGGACGTTAGTGCAAAAATGTGGATCAAAAAGCAACTAATGACCACCGTGTAACCAACACTTAACTACAGTGCCAGTTGCCAGTTTTGCGGCCCTTTTCAGACTGAAAGTAACGTTCAAAATGGCCTCGGAAAGAGGAGCATTGCACAATACCGAATTCAGGGCGGTGCCACAATGTAGTTTAGGTGGCAACAAGTCGTGATTTTACTGTGTCAAACATAGCCTGCACATAGCTCAAACATATCAGTGTTCATTAGTAAATGAGTTGAACTGATAGAAGTAAAAGCACAAAATGCCAAATGTGTGTGTCCAGTTGCCCCCCTGACCTGGTGACATTTATCATCTACTGTATAGCGGAGCTTCAACTGGTGTTCTGATGCTGCCAGCTATATGAATATATTTTGAAATATACAGCAATATTATTTGAAAAAACAAAGCTTTAGATGAGTAAACTGTCATGAACTGTGCTGGACTGGTCCATCAGTTTCATTTTTGCAGTTGTTTGATATAGATGTTATACAGTGTTAGAAGAATACATCTAACACAGTGTCTTAACCAGATGCAAAACAATACAGCGATAATTTAACTCTCCTTGTTAATCAGTTTTTGTCCGAACCAGTTTTTCTGCTCTAATGTTCATTCTGTCCGTAAGGCCTATAAGCCCGTTTTTGAAAGAAGTTGCTTATGCTCACCAAAGCTGCATTAATTTATCAAAAATACAGTAAAAACAGTAAAACTGTGAAATAGTATTACAATTATTTTCTGTTTTAATATATTTAAAAATGTAATTTATTCCTGTGATGTCAAAGCTGAATTACTCCAGTCTTCAGTGTCACATGATCCTTCAGAAATCATTCTGATGTGATGATTCACATATCTTATTATTATCAATAACAGTATTATAATGTTTTTGAAAACAGTTGTGCTGCTTAATAATTGTGTGGAACCATGATGCATTTTTCAGGCTTCTTTGATGAATGGAAAGTTCAAAAGAACAGCATCTATTTGAAATGGAAATCGCGTGTAACATTATAAATGTCTTTACTGTCACTTTTGATCAATTTAATGTGGCCTTGCTGAGTATTAATTTCTTTAAAAAAAAAAAAAAAAATCTTTTTACTATAATATGCATTTCTTTTATTTTCAATTTATTGTAATGTTCCTTCTTTACATTCAGATTCAAAATTGCTGTTTCTGTAATTGTGATTTTTGCATTCATTGTGGGCAGAGAAATTGCTGGTCGCTAGTTAGAACACAATATTTGATTACAGGGATTCTTGCTTCAACCCACGTACTAAAAAGGCACGATTGACCACTGGTTGTCACTTAGAATTTATGGCACAAATTTGCAGTATTGCTGCTCAGTATGTTGTAAAATGATCTGTTTAAATAATAACCCCTGGCCATGTTTGCTCTGTGCTATGATGTTGCTAATGCCATGTGTACGACTGGTGAAGTTGTGTCTAGAAAAATAAAAAATTGAAATATTTATGCTCAAAAATGTTTCTTCTTTCTGCTTTTGTGCCCCGACTATCCATTTATCATTGGTGTGTTTAGAGTGTGCAGGTTGTTTTGTACATATCAGCTTGTTGGAACACCACCTGTGATGCTGGAATAGATTTTGGACAAAACCTGTGTTTAACAGACCTTACTGGCTTCATGTGTGCACCCGTGTGTAAGATACACAAGACAGTAGGACTGAAAAGTAGGATGTGTTTGTCTGTGTACTGCATTTTTAATGAATGAAGTCTTGCTGTGTTTGAACTTTGTAATCATCTGCAGGATATTGGCAGGCAGCTGCAACTTTGTGCTGTATCTAAGTTGCACCAAGTGTTCATGTCTTTCCGTATCCCTTGATATCACTGGAGTTCTTTTATGAAGGTGGAGAAAGAACAAAATCGACATCCCATGCAAGTTAGCATCACCATTTAAATGGATGAACACAAGTTATATTACTCACCTGAAGTCCAGTAAGGGATAGTTCACCCCAAAACAAACAATTTTTTTTTTTTTTTTTTTTTTTTTTTTTTTTTTCATTATTTACTCACCTTCATGTTGTTCCAGACCTGTAAGATTTTCCTCCTTCTGTGAAACACAAAAGAAGATATTTTTAAAATATGAAAGTGAAAGTCAATGGGGTCCAAAAGTTGCTTTTGACCCAAACATTTCTCATCTCTTATTGTCAGTGTTGAAATCAGTTGTGCTGCTTAATATTTTTATGATTACCATGATACATTTTTGTTGGGTTCTTTGATGAACAGAAAGTTTTAAAGAAAAGCATTTATTTTAAATAGTAAGATTATTGAAGATTTTACTGTCACTTTTTGTGAATTTAGTGCGTCCTTGCTGAATAAAAGTATATAAAAAATAAATCTTACTGACCCCAAACCTTTAAACGGTAACTTTGCTCTTTTTACGGCAATAGAATTTATTTGAATTTCATTTTTTTTTTTTAATTTAAAATTTATGTGAATTTCATTGCATTGTAATTCTATTTCCTTACATCCAAATTGCGGTTTTTGCAGGTGCAATTTTCATGTTTGGCAATTTTCATCTTCTTTTATGTTCTGCAGAAGAAAGTAAGTCATACAGAATTGAAACGACATGAGAGTGACTAAATGATGACTGATTTTTCATTTTTGGATGAACAAACTCTTCAATGCCAGGAGTAAATGACAGTCCAGTGCTTCGACTGAAGTGTACAGAAGCCCAACCGTGAGTGTGAACTTTTGTTCTCAGAATCATACATGAGCGGGAAGCAGAAATGAGCATGTGATTATGGATTGCTGTGAGGATGGATCTCCTCCAGCTGCTCTGTACCTCCGGTCAGCCCTCGTCTCACCAGCCCGTGTGCCGGCTAGCTCCATCCGCGACCGCGGCGTTCAGAAGCTGCCATTTGTTTAGATAAGCCTTTGATACTGAATTTTATACTTCTTGGCTTCACATGATGGCAAAATCCACTTTTTAACTCTTTCACGCCGTGCCGCTGCGCTTTGTAATAAGCTGCGACGATTATACGATTGAAAATATACTCTAATCGCTCGCCTGTTTATTTTGGACCACGATACTTTGCCAAAAACAATACCAGTCAAAACAAAGCAGGGGTTATGTGGACTCGCAGTAATTTGCGCTGTCTGTGAAGAGGTTTTTGCCTCCCTTTGAAGTGTCCGGTGCCCAAATTACAGTGCTGCCATAATGAAGTATTACCATGCAATTACCCAGCAGTGTGCTACACACAGCAGCCGAGCAGAGAAAGTGCTGAGAATAGTGTGTTGCAGTGCCACGCTGTGAACAGGACGGCTTGGCTCTACAGTGGGCGGCCCTCACCTGAGGTGGCCAGGCTTGATGAATTATGGAGCGCCAGCAGCCTCATCAATACTGCAACGAAAGCGCAAAATACGCAGCCTATTGGCACCAGCCTACGCGTTAACGGCCAATGTATTTTTAATTAACGCCGAGCCTTCCTCCTTCATTTGACGGTTGCCGTAAACATGACAGAGGATGGTGACGGCTATTTCTGGTGCTCAGGTAGCACAAAGGCTTTTAAATTTTCACAAACCGAGACACCCGCCTTGTCTTTGCGCTTAGACCCTTGGGCCCCTTTCTCCTCGTCTGAAAAAAGAAAAGAAAGGGAAAAAGGAGCACAACCAGGTCAACACAACAGTACGTGCCAGCCATTCAGAGATGGTTTTTAATTTGTTGCCGCTTGCTGCAAGTTTAGGGAGTAGTATTATTGAGGCTTCCATAGAAACCGAAGTTACACATCATTGGCAGTTGAGTCCGTGAAGAAAGAGGAGGTCGACTCCTCCCTGTTACAGACGCCTTGATTAAAACCAACATGAGAGAGAGAGAGAGAGAGTGATGAGACAAACCACATGCTTAGTGACTCATACACACCAGGCCTGCAGCAGATGCACGCTCTGAGATCTCTAATCAAATCTCAGTTTGGTACATTGTGGAAGCATTCTGAGACACAAATTCACTCTTTATGTCAATAACGGAAGTCATCGCGGATTTTCTGAAGCGGAATCTCCTCGCTCGCACTTACCTCAGCGTTCCAAACCGGTCGCAGGCCCCTGCTCTCGGACGCTCGGGGTCAGTCGCGGCTGAAATGAGAACCAGGGACGGGCGCGGGGTCAGCAGCTGGTGGAGGATATGGCAATCATTTATAAAAATATGCTTTCCCAAGCCCACAAAAACAAAAGCCCCAAACTCAACAGCTGGGAAGGGTTGGGAGTAGCCCCAAGGCTGGCAAGTTCCCTTCCAGATGGAGAGGTTAGGCCGAGGCTAGCCAGGCAGCTTCACTTAAACTTCCGATTCCCATTAGGCACATAGAAGATTGCAGGGGAAGGGAAGAGGAAGAAAAGCAATGAGCATGACTGCTCTGTTTTTTTCGCCCCGCTTAATCAAATAAAGCAGGAAGCTTCCGAGACGGAAGAATTGTGTTTATTGATACTTAAGCATACTTGGAGTTTGTTTGTTTTCAGAATCCTCTCTCTCGCTGTGTGATATTGGTATTTGTGGTTTAGTCATTTCTCTTTTTTTTTTTTTTTTTTTTTTTTTTTTCTGCAAATCTTTTTCTGGGAGAGTTACATTTTCACTTTTTTTCTATTATTATTAATGATAGTAAATTTTAAAAAATAGAACCACTGGGAAATTTTGCTAAACCATTTGGAGTTAATAGCCAGGCCATGTCAAATAGCGAATGAAACAGGTCTTAAATAAGAATTGATGACCTTCTCCCGGTCTACTGTTGATCTGACACCCCACGCAGCACAGAAGTAACGGGTCCTTTTGTGGATATTAAGTTACCACCGGCTCAACTCTTTTGAAATGTGCAATTGCCGTCTTAAAGGAACTCCAAAACCCAATGAAGACGGCCCTTTAATAAGAGTAATATACACACTAAAGCCTCGGGAATAGATCCATGGGACGTAATGCGTATCTTGTGTGAGCCGGTGTCAGGAGCTAGTGGCTACAGAAAGACACGAGGGGAAGTTGACATGGGGTCCACGCAACCTGGCAACCTTTTGAAACCGTACATGTGATATTCATTGAGAAAGACTCTGAACGTTTACCGCTAGAAGGCTGGGCTGCTGATGTATTAAGCTAAGACTATAAGGTCTGATGGGAATTAATCAATGAAACGGCAGAAGCCTGAGCCAAGTTTGTACTGCTCCTTCAAGCCCCCCAGCAAATGTCATATTCAGTTTTTTATGGAAATATGGAAAAACTCCATTTACAGCCTGTCTGAAAAAGTAATAGTGTGTTTTGTTTAGAAATGAAACAGCTCTTAAGGTCGCACACTTTTTGTACGAAGGCAGTGGCTTAGTTATTATTATGAAATGTGGATTTGATTTGAATGCACATGTGTAAAAGCAATTGAAATCAGATAGGATCACACTGAAGACATTACCATCACCTCAACTGGCCATTTCTGGATATGCTCCCATATATAGGAATGATCTGAAGCCTCACAAGTGAGTGGTGACTGTCTAGGTTGCCATTACACATTATAGCAAAACATTTAGAGATTTATTTTGTGATCCTTTTTGTCTTTGTATGTTTCTCCTGAGCCTGTAAGGTAATCCAGCACCCCCTTAAGCCAACGACCATCGACCCCTTTGGGCTGTAAACACACCAGCAGAGCTCAGGGGTCATGACCTCAGGGCCTGGTGGGGTCAGAGTGGCGGACAGCAGGGGCAGCCATCACAGGCCCATTACTGCAGGAAATTGGAAACACTGACACAGCTCAGACACGGGCAGCATGCGCTCTGACGCCATTTGTAGCGCCTAATTGTGCCATAATTAAGATGAACTGAAAGGGGGGATGGGAGTGGTGCTGGAAGGAGAAGCAGACAGGAAAGAGGAAAGCTATCATCACATTTCACATGCACGCATTAGAACGCTCATAGTGTTAGTGGACGTGACTGCAGTGGTGTGCTTTTTTTCTATTTCTCTTTTCTTTTTTTTTCTTGCGATGCATATTTAATCTCCCTTTAGGTTTAGTGTCAGGATGTATTATGTTTTTTTGTTGGCATCTGTTTTCACATATTAGGTCACTTATGTGTACAGCTTATTGTGATTACGGCACTTTAAAATGCTTCATTGTTTTTAATGTGTATATATATAAAAATATACTATATATATACTTCTGTGACATACTGTACACATATACACTTCTGTGACATACTGTGTATATATATATATATATATATATATATATATATATATATATATATATATATATACATATATGTCACAGAAGTGAGTACACCCCTCACATTTTTGTAAATATTTTATTATATCTTTTACAACACATTTACAACACTGAAGAAATGACACTTTGCTACAATGTAATGTAGTGAGTGTACAGCTTGTATAACAGTGTAAATTTGCTGTCCCCTCAAAATAACTCGCCATTAATTTCTAAACCGCTGGCCACAAAAGTAAGTACACCCCTCAGTGAAAATGTCCAAATTGGGCCCAATTAGCCATTTTCTCTCCCCGGTGTCATGTGACTCGTTAGTGTTACAAGGTCTCAATGGGGAGCAGGTGTGTAAATCTGGTGTTATATTTTATATAATAAAGTATTTTCAAAAATGTGAGGGGTGTACTCATTTCTGTGGGATACTGTGTGTGTGTATATATATATATATATATATATATATATATATATATATATATATATATATATATATATATATATATATATATATATATATATATATACATACACACACACACACATACACAGTGCTCAAAATTATTCATACCATTGGTAAATATGACCAAAGAAGGCTGTGAAAATAAATCTGCATCATTAATACTTTTGATCTTTTATTTAAAAAAAATCTACAAAAATCCAACCTTTCATTGGAGAATAATAATTTTAAAAGGGGGGGGGGGGATCTCAGAATGAGAGAAATGTTTCTCTCTAATACACATTGCTCACAATTAATCATAACCCTTTTATTCAATACTTTTTGCAACCTCCTTTTGCCAAGATAACAGCTCTGAGTCTTCACCTATAATGCCTGATGAGTTTGGAGAAAACCTGACAAGAGATCAGAGATCATTCCTTCATGCAGAATCTCTCCAGATCCTTCAGATTCCCAGCTCCATGTTGGTGGTGCTTCTCTTCAGTTCACTCCACTCATTTTCTTTAGGGTTCAGGTCAGGGGACTGGGACGGCCATGGCAATAGCTTGGTTTTGTGTTCAGTGACCCATTTTTGTGTTGGTTTTGATGTTTGTTTTGGATCATTGTCCTGATGGAAGATCCAACCACGGCCTATTATATGACTTCTAACAGGGACAGTCAGGTTTTGATTTTTTATCTGTTGGTATTTGATAGAATCCATGATGCCATGTATCTGAACAAGATGTGCAGGACCTCCAGCAGAAAAATAGGCTCACAACATTAAAGATACAGCAGGATATTTCATTGTACACATGGGGTACTTTTTACCCCTGTGTGCACCAAACCCATCTTAAGTGTTTGCTGCTAATTTTTTTGCTTCATCTAAAATATATTTTATATTTAATATACACAGTATACACATTTTTATTTTGGACCCTTTCATCATGATTAATCATTTGACAGCACTAATATATATATATATACAAAATATACGGATAATTTTGATGGTTTTAAACAGATTTTATATTGGGCATCAACTGGCAACCCAACATAATACCAAAGTTGTCCTTAAAATTAATTTTTGATAATCAAGGCAATTCATTTTATGAAATGCATTGTGGTTAGCATAAATCATGTTTATACCATAATTAATGTTGTATGGGTTGTATTTTCTCTGACCTTGCATAATTTTGTTTTTCATGAATTTTGAAAATGAGGGCAAATGTACACTGTTCACGCAAACCACATTTGCATAATTTTGCTACTTTCTGTGAATTGACAAATTGCTGCAAAATTTTATATATATATATATATATATATATATATATATATATATATATATATATATATTATTTTTTTTTTTTATTTATTTTATTTTTTTTTTTTTTCATTTTAAAAGTCAGCAAGCTTATTTATTTGTCATAATAATGATTATTTTTATTCATCTTTGGGTTGCAACCCACCAGATGAGAACCGCTGATTTTAAAGATAATTTTAGACATGTATTACATGAACGAAAGGAAAAAAAATTGCCAAGTTTAGCTGTGTGGTTTGCAATTTTGCCATCAACTTATATTACATAAAACAGGCCTGTGACCGCAGCATAGCGATCCTGTGTAACACAAGACCGTGAGTTCTGGGGCCACCGATCTTTCCCCATTTGCATGTTTGAAATGACAGGGCCTCACCTTTTAATGAAAGAAAGCAGCTCCCTTCCATGTTCATTTCAGCCATGTTGAATTAGAATAAAGAGCTCTGTGCTTTCTCAGTCGAACTCTCATTCTCACAAATTTCACTACCTAAAACCTCCTGTCTCACGCTCAGCTCAAACCAAACCTCTGATCAGAGTCAGATGAAATTGGATGTTCGTTTAAACATGGATTGGAGTGGTCAGATATGCTGTTTTGTTTATGTGTGTTTGTGTGTCAGGCAGAAACGAAGGGCAGCCATTGGCCTCCTCAGACCGGGCCGCCCTGTAAACAGACACCTACCCGGCAGCTGGGTACTTGGCAGCTGGGCAGGCCTGTGTGTAGAGAAGGACACTGACCCCACCGTCTCACTGTCTCCACACACACACACACACACACACACACACACACACACACACACACACTCACGCTCACTCACAGAGGTCTGTGCTACCCCTTCCTGTGGCTCGGCCGTGACTCGTCCCGACTCCCACTGTGACAGACAGCAGTATGTTTACTGGCTTTCCGGAAACCTCGACAGGAAGAGCATATCTCTCCACTTCCAAATTTTTATTTTTAAATCAACACTTTGTATCGTTTATTTGTGCCCAACAACAAGCCAGCGTGATTTATTTTGCTGTAATCTAAAGCGAGCGTCTCCGTTTCCTAAAATAAAGCGCTGGAAATGCCTGGAAGAATGTAAACCGAATGCAAGAGAAATTATACAAATACAGATAGCAGCGAGCTCTTAGTCAAAATGTTTTCTCTGAAGTGTGCTGGGGAGCCTCTCGAGGCTTGCCAGGAAAACACTCAAACTTGTCTTTCTTCCTCTAAGCTCTTGCTCGAGACCTCCTCCTGGAGTGAGGGCTCAAGTACTCGTTTTAACAGCTAAATATGCTTTTATCTAACACATCAGCTTTTATCCTTATGATGCGGGTGACACATAATATAATTATATGATCAAAAATATATATATATGTATTATTATATATTATATATTTAACTAGATAGTGCGCACAAACTCCTTCTGCGCTCAAGGCCAAAGGAGTATAGGCTACTTTGAAAGACTCGCACCCTCAAGAGATGGAGCGGGATGGAGCGGGACGTGGAAAATGAAGTAAAGCCAATTTCCGGGCCTTTTCTCTCACACACGGCACAGAGAAACAACTTTCTAATAAAGCGACCAAACTGTGATAGACGAAACTGACAGTGACTTTTTATCTTTTTAAAACTGAAATGAAGGGCAATGTGAATAAACATTCACAGCCATGATGTACAGAACACCACACAAACATAGAAAATGAATAAAAACATTTTGGATTATAAAATATATAGGCCTAAATAACTGCAGAAAGGCCACACTACAGATAGATATGCATTTCACATGTCGGCAAATCAAATTAAATCGGCTAAATTGCCTGTGCGAGCAAGCTTTAACTCTACAGTGCAACATCAATGCACCGAAAAACAATCAAAATACAGGGATACAGTCTTTCACACGATCTGCCTGTGTCCGTTTGAGTCTTTTCAAATAGTGCGCTAGTCAGCTAACATTAGTCAGCTTGTTAACATTGGCCGGCAGAAGTGCGCCGCACTTTTTTGGATCATCTTTTACCATTTCAAAGTGCATCCAGTTCTACACTTTAGATTTTCTTATCCCAGACATTGTTAAAGATTTAGTCCCTGCCGCCAAGATGCTCATCTGTCGGTCAGGATCATGGAAAGTGAAACTTAACTCTGTCACAGGGGTGGTTGGATTTATTCACGCACATTAAAAATATTTATTAACAGATTCTTTCTTTTCACATTTTTTATTTATAGCATTATTATAATAGGCTGTATATTAACCCCGATATCTCGTCTCATAACACTTCGACTGTGAGATTGGTAGTCAAATCAGGCTCCTCCTATCGAAGCTTCGATTCGTCGACTATTCAGGGTCATCTCTAATATACAGTACTGTTCAAAAGTTTGGAACCACTAAGATTTTTAATGTTTTTAAAAGAAGTTTCATCTGCTCACCAAGGCTACATTTATTTAATTAAAAATACAGTAAAAACAGTAATATTGTGAAATATTATTACAATTTAAAATAACTGTTTTCTATTTGAATATATTTCACAAAGTAATTTATTCCTGTGTTGGCAAAGCTGAATTTTCAGCATCATTACTCCAGTCTTCAGTGTCACATGATCCTTCAGAAATCATTCTAATATGCTGATCTGCTGCTCAAGAAACATTTAATGTGTACAATTGTACAAAATATTTGTGTACAATATTTTTTTTCAGGATTATTTGATGAATAGAAAGTTCAAAAGAACAGTGTTTATCTGAAATCTAATCTTTTGTAACATTATAAATGTCTTTACTGCCACTTTTGATTGATTTAATGCATCCTTGCTGAATAAAAGTATTCATTTCTTTAATTTCTTTTCAAAAAAATAAAAATAAAAATTCTTACTGACCCCAAACTTTTGAACGGTAGTGTATAATGCTACAGAAGCTTTGTATTTCAGATAAATGCTGTTCTTTTGAACTTTCTATTCATCAAGGAATCCTGAAAAAAAAGTACACAACTGTTTTCAACATTGAAAATAATCATAAATGTTTCTTGAGCAGCAAATCAGCATATTAGAATGATTTCTGAAGGATCATGTGACACTGAAGACTGGAGTAACGATGCTGAAAATTCAGCTTTGCATCACAGGAATAAATTACTTTGTCAAATATATTTAATTATTTATATTTAATAAATGTAGCCTTGGTGAGCAGACAAAACTTCTTTTAAAAACATTAAAAATCTTAGTGGTTCCAAACTTTTGAACTGTACTGTATGTATGTATATATATACTCATGTTGGGTTATAATTATTGAATATTATTATTTATTTTTATTTTAAATGACTTTATCTGATATGTATTTATTATTATTTATATATATGTATTTATTATTATAGTATATATTTATTATTTCAAGTATTTTATATTTAGATAGCATTTGTTTATTTTTTGTACATATTTGTTGTTTTGATTATTATTTTAAAATACATTATATAGCATTTCATGTATTTATTATTTGTAATATTTTTTTTGTGTGAACTGAAGTCTGACCGTTTTGTTTACTAGTAGTCGTCGTGCATGTGCTTATGGAAGTGCAGCAGCTGCGTGTTTGCGGTTCAAATCAGCATCACTCTGTCTCGACTCTTCTCTAATTATTCATGGAGAGAACTGTTAATATCCTGCATGTGGTTTTTCCCTTCTCTGCTCTCGCTGTCCTACTCTCTGATCATCACTCCTAAACAAGCTTCGCTTTATCATCACTGCCAACACTTCTCTAATGAAGGCCTGTATGCAATCACCAAAACACACCAGAGGCTCGCAAATTACAGCCCGTTTGTTCCCGCAGCCTAATGCCGGGCCACCCCCCCACCTTAGACTTTTCAATCCGGCTAAAATTAGGGCCCACGGCCTACCAGCAGCCCATGATTACCATGTTGTTTCTCCATTTCCATGATGGATTTCGATGTAGGTTTAGTGTTAAATTGAGAGTTGGATCTTCAGCGGAACATCAGGATTTCTGCGTGGCTTCGAAGGAGGAGAGGACAATTATTAAATCCGCATGGCCTGCTCTCTTCCAAGGTTGTGTTCTTTCATACTGCAACCCCCTCTAATACCCTAACATCCACTTAACATAAAACGCCTCACTGTCTCCTCCAACTGTCCACCCTGTCTGACCAAAGTGAGACACATGTTTACTTCAGCTACTTGTGTTAAATGTCACGCACATTGAGGCGATCTCTGTCTGTCTGTGTGTGCGTCTCTCTCTCTCTCACACACACACACTTAGGTCCCACTGAGGGCATAAGTGGCTGTCTCTTATCACCAAGTATGTGAAAAATGTGTAATGCGGGTAGAGCTAAATTTGATTAAAGTGAGGAAGTTTACAGAGGAGGTAAAGTTTGATGAGCAGGCCTGGTAAAGTGGCACAATGACTAAATTGGTTGTTTCGCTTCAGGCACGCAAGGAGAGAGTCTCTCTCTTTTTTGGCCTACCACAGGGCAAGAGTTTAGCATATGATTAATAATTTCATCATAATAATGTGTGGTCTGTTCTTTTTCAGTTGACTTACTTAATTGTTATTGCGTAATTACATTTGATGGATATCATTCTAAAAGCATGTAAGCTAAAAAAAAACTCATCTGATTGAACTTTAATGTCTATAATGAAAGTAAATGATCAAGCACTGCTAGCATGCTTTGGAAAACTTTAGCTATTTTAGTTATTTTTATTTTATTAATGACTTTAGTTATTAATTAGTTAATAGTAAGTTATTAATTAGTTCAATTAATAACTTTATATGTGTGAATGTATGTATGTTTTATATTTTTTATATATACGTTGTATAAAATGTGATTTATTGATTGATTGATTATTTTATTATATTTTTAGTTTTTATCGTTTGGTATGATTTGTTGTTTTAACAAAATCATTAAAAGAAACATGGTGATGAATTTTATATCATTTTTTTAAATACAAACTTGCAAGGCAGCAAAAGAATAATGTTGAAGTTCTAGTGTACCTTCTCTATGTCCATTATATATTACGAAACCCTCGCGCCCTGTAAACGATATGTATAACCGGCCTCTCAGACCGAGGCTCCATCGAGTGTAAATATTTGGAGTGTTGAGAGTCAGAGCAGTCACTGTTACAGTCAGAAGGCCCTTGAACCATTCGTCTCTCATGCTTAGTGGCGAGAGCGATGGACCAGTCCGTCTGCTGGTTCACTCCTTCCCCTCTGTGTTCCGTCTTTGACCTCTGGAGCCAGACACTCGGGGTCCTCAGTCACTCCTCAGCCTGACGTCTATGGCGGGCGAGCAACTGGACAAAGTCAGTGTTGTATTGGGGAATGTTGGTGATTGTGAATGAGGCTAAAGGGGCAGGGAGGGGTGGAGTTATTGTTGTGCTTCAGGGCTGTGCTGAACTTCCTGTGGAGGTGTAAAGGATAAAAAATCGGTGGGAACAGGGTGAGTGTGAGGCGACAGCGTCTGAGCCTGGGTTTATTGGTTATTTCACCACCATAACCCAACCCAACCCAAGAAGCATCACCTTTCAAATAGTTTTTCGACTTTTTACCCATTGTATACTTGTAAAGTATATAGTATAAAGTATATAGTATAGTTTTATACAAGGCATGAGCATTCCCACTTCACGATTAATCTGACCTTTACCCGACCCAGAACCATAACCATCTTCTACTAAAGTTGTGCCTGCCCCAATATTTCTCCATCATTATTTTAATAAAGTGTCATTACCACAATTATTGGGGTGATTAGCTTGTTAGAAGACCATCCATCATAGAACAACAAAAAACAAGGGAGGTCACAGTCAGCAGACATAAATGTCAGGTCACAGTGTGGGCAAAGGAGGCGTTGTCTTATTACGGGGGGGGTGCTGCCTCCTTCGAATTTCATTATGGCTTTTAAAGAGGGACTTAAACTATGTGGGTCTGGTGTTAAATGTTTGTTTTCTGTTTTCAGTCTCATGGTTTGCATGTCTTTGCGGGGGTGCGTTTGAGGGGCCTTTGTGCAATGTGACAAAAAGGAATACTTTGTGAACTGGGCCGGCTTTGTTCCTGTGCGGCGTTGAAAAATATGATTTGAGATGAGGGTCCTGGGCCCATCCTTTCAATGGGCAGTTTTTATATTCTGCCAGCATTCTAATCAGCATCGGGCCCTTGAGTTAAAGCTTTAACATAAAGCCACACTGTTCACCCCGAGTTGTTTCAGTCCTGTAGGCGCAAGGAAGGAATTTAGGGATCTGTCATCTGCCAGACATTAAACTCCCCACATCTCCCCAACCAGATTCTTCCCCCTTTTTTTTTTTCCTTTTTTTTTTTTTTGATTGACCTCTTTGTATGCATGACTTACCTCTATGGCATCTTGCTCATCCAGCTTTGGCAATCAGACTTAAACACTGAACATCCATCTCTCCACTGGCAACAAATTAGACACAGCCCCCCCCCCCCTCCCAGCCCCCGAAGTGAATCTACTTGTGGTCAACTGATATATATATATATATATATATATATATATATATATATATATATATATATATATATATATATATATATATATATAGTCAGGGCTTATAATTCAACTGATATTTGCTTTGCCTATTATCTAAGTGTTAATATTGACCGTTCCCTGTATATTGCATTTATAATCAGTGTTACCTGATATTTATTTGAGCTAAATGTGGTTTCCAGTCTGTAAAGACCACAGTGTTTTTTTTTGTGGGGTTTTTTTTTTTTGTTTTTTTTTTTGTATAGTGTGTTTGTTTAGAAAAATTACAGAACAGAATCAAGAAGCTGCTATCCAGAGTTTTTTTTAAAATATTATTTTAGTATTATTTGATAAGAATATTTTAATTTTATTGGCATCGACCACTATGTATCTGTTACTACTTCTATGTAACTACTCTTCAAAAGTTTGGGTTCACCAAGATTTACCAAAAAAAAAAAAGAATACATTTATTCAGCAAGGATGCATTCAGTTGATCGAAAAGACATTTCTAATGTTACAAAAGATTTTTATTACAAAATAAATACTGTTCTTTTGAACTTTCTATTGTGTTCTAAACATTTTCAACTGTGATAATAATTAAAAAAAAATTCGTGAGCAGTAAATCAGCATAAAATAATGATTTCTGAAGGATCATGTGACACTGAAAACTGGAATAATGATGCTGAAAATTCAGCTTTGCCACCACAGAAATAAATTTCAATTTATAGTATATTAAAACAGAAAACAGTTATTTTTAATTGTAGTAATATTTCACAGTATTAATGTTTTTTACTGTATTTTGATCAAATAAATGCAGCTTTGGTAAACAGAAGAGACTTCTTTTAAAAAATCTTAATGCCCCCAGCATTTTGAACGGTAGTGTAAGTGTGCAACCACATCAATAACATCTCCAATAGGTGGATAAATGTTGTTTTTATATTCTTGGCTCTCAAATCAGTTAAAACTCCTATATGTTACTCCACAGGATTGTAGTTCTCGCAGGTAAAGGAGCCTGACAGAAAGAAACTGTTCTGCTTCTAGATAACACCAACACCAGCGTTGTCCTTGTGCGTATCCTTATTTAACATGAAAACTTAATGACGTGGGCAGAAAAGGCAGCTGATGAGTTCACCAGAGCTGTGTGTACGATGCATCAAGAGAGGAGGACTCATCTTTCTTGGCCAAAGATATAGAGATTTAACAGGACAAGTCATTAAGTTTTCACCAGCCTGCTCTTCGAGGCACCGCCTCAACCAGGACTCCCTAACCTCCCGATGCACTATGGGAAAGAGAATTTGTATGAGAGCTTGAGGCAGTTTACAACACATCTTAGTGCTTTTCTTTCTAACTTTTTCTGTCTCATGCACACTTTCTGGAGTAAAAGCTGTTTATAGGTTGTGTCAGGGGAGCTGCTTTGGAGATAAATGACAGGGTTTGGGGATCAATGTTTACCCAAGTCTCTTTTTTTGGCAGTAATGAGAAGGAAGTGTTAGGGCCTTGACCATGCCAGCACTGCCACGCTGCTTTCTGGACGCAGTGCTTTGTTTACTTTTGCGCAACATTAGCTTCAGAGTCTGTATTACAGATCTCACACAAGGAGTAGCATTTGTGGCTGTACTAGGAGATTTGTTCAAATTAGACCTCTAGAGATCATATAACCTAAGTGGAAACAAATGTTGCCTCTTTTCCAAGTTATCATCCTCCGTAGCGGCCGAGATGGGGGGGCAGCGTTAGAGCCAGAGCTGTGAGTGGGAGGCCGAACTATGCCACGGCCCTGACTTCATTCACGAGCCGCCACGTTTAAGATGATAATGAATGGCCGTCAATGAAACGGGCTCCTGTGCTAATGTACGCAACAAGCTTGCCTTTCTCACGGCACTGCAGCGGGCAAAGAGAGGCGCCCCTTTGTCACGCCGGCACATGTGTTCTGTCGGCTTTTTGCATCTAGTAAAATACGCCCCATTGTCTTGAATGTCAACTCTGTAGATCTCCAGACTGACAGCATTCTTCGAGTCTGTGACTTTGTGGACTCACATTCTGCTCACCCTTTCTTCATTATATTAACCGTAGCCTTTCTGCCCATCCAAGTGTTCCTGACTTGTGTTAAGCACTGTGGAGTGTTTGTGTCATTTTAAGTGAATTTAGGCGTGGCAGCATTATAATTGTCAGTCTGAAAAATGCATATTCATTTTGAGATTTGCTAATTATTACATTTAACAATGCTATTTTCATTCAGAAGTGTGAGGTCGATTTTTACAGTTTAATATTTAGCATTTGATGCTTTTATTCAGCAAGAATGCATTAAATTGATCAAACATAACAGTAAAGACATTTATAATATTACATAATATTATTTAAAAAAATTTAAATATTTGCTGCTCTTTTGAACTTTCTGTTCATTAAAGAATCAAAACATTAAAAAATCTTATAGACCACAAACTTTTGAACAATGGTGTAACTATTAGTTTTTAAAGATTATCTTTGAATGAACATCTGAGGTACTTTGACTAGTGGTTTTCCCAAAGATTTATAGCTACTCAGTATTTTTACTGGCCACAGTTTTGACATCAATACCAATTTAATATTATCTAATCATTTGGGAACAGATATATTAGGCTGCTGTCACTTTAAGACCTGACACGCAGATTCATTATACTGCTACACCTGCTTTTTCTTTCTCAACTCTGTTGATGTGAATACTCACTAAGACCGGCATTTGACACTATTTTGTGTGCACTTGACTGTTTAAGTGCAATAAGGCAGCGAAAATGAACTCAAGATTGCACACTTTCTGAGCGCAAAATCTGCGGGAATGATTAAAATTATGCGCAATACGCGCAATCCCACGCTGAAATTCAAGCCCCGTAACACCAACAATATTCATCCAGAGCAAACTAAACTAGTGAGTGAGGGATGTGGGTTTTTGTGTCAACTCATTGTTGGCGAGATGAGAGAGAGAAAGTGCAGCTGGTATCGTGTATCGATTCTGTGGAAAATTTATATTGGAAGCATTTCAGAATCAATATGTATCGAAAAATCAATATTTTTGACAACACTACATTGCACTTAGTTTATTATTTCAGATGCCTTTTTAAAAGACTACAATTGAACCCGTCATAGTGGCTAGTAGGAGTGACTGCGTTACACGCCATTGCTGAAATCCACCCGCAGTTGGCGGGTGTTAATGTCAAGCCCTGGAGGTCTACATGTAAAAATAGACTAAATGAGCATGCACAATTAAATATTCCAATATTGAAAATATACAGAAATGTATCATGTTTTTTGCAACATGTTTTTTTCTGTTAAAATGGTGTAAAGAGTTTATACTGAAACCAAATTCATGGTATTACTGGTCAGTGTTTTTCATCAAGTCTATTTATTTGAGTCTGCCAGCTATGCAGGAGAGCAGGCCTGAACTGGCAGTGAAAAACATTTATTTATAGATATCTGAAAGCCGTGTAGCTTGCTAACTTCTCTAATGTGTGCTGCTGGCAAATGAAAACTCTACTTTTATGAACAGATACAGCTATTTTTAGCACTTAGATCCCAATTGAAAACCATAAAAGCATTGCTTTTTTCTTTGCACTGCACGTCCTTATAAATGTTTGAAACGGCAATGAAATGCAGGTGTGGTGTGACAATATATATGTCCCATTTACCCCAAGGCCCTCCTCTTCCTACACATTTTGTTGTCCAGCTTAATAATGCATAATGTCTTTGCATGTATATACTGTATATTTGTGTGTGTTTATTCATTTGCGTTCCCTTCTGTTGTGTAAATTTAATATTATACATTTTCTTGTAAAAGTGAAGTGCTTACCGAGCCATGATTGGTTGTTTAGCACTTTTTCATTTATTTTGTGCAATTTTTGTGTAATGATGCTAGTAACTGTGATGCTAATTTCATTCCGAGCCATTTTTCACAGTGAGTGTAAAGTTAATGTGATCTGGCCATATGGTTGAGGTGAATTGACGACGGATATTTGACTCTGTGTTGTAGTGATGGGAAGCAGTGGGCCGTATGCCACGGTGATACTGAAACAATAGTGAGACACAAGCGCATGAGGTCAACCGTGTACGCAGTCCCTGCCTGGAGGCAGGAAGGATACAAAAAAAAAAAAAAGACAAGAGAAATAGCCAAAGGAAAGAGAAAAAATAGAAGCGATACTGAATGGATAGTGTTAGAGGAAGACATCTTCCCTTTCTCCTCAATTGTGCAGCATATGCGGCCAGTCTTTCCAAGAGGTCATGGTGCACTTTTGAACTTTCACTCTATATGGACATTGGCCCTGTGTTTCCCCGGGAGAAAATCCATGCCGTTTCCCATGAAGCGAACACATGGGGCGGACGAGTCAATTAGATCATATTTGAACAAATCTCTCAAACCAATGAACCTTCTCTGAAAACGTACAGCTTTTTTTTTCCTATCTCCAGCTTATCTGTGTTATTAGATCTATGATATTAGAGTGGCATATTGAATATTTTATCGACTGTCTGCATGCCTTGCAATGACCTGCCTGACATGCTAACTTCTCCTCTCAAAAGAGACTCTGTGTCACTCCGTATCAGGCAGCCAGGCATGATGCTCCCCGCACATTTCCTGTGAATAAACTCCTGCGCAGCAGGGGGGAACACAGAGCAGAGGTGAGCTGAGCGCACGCACACACACATACAGTACACACCAGCCCCCCTCCCCTGACAGTCCCTCCTTCCCCCTGAGAACGGCCTTATAAAAACCATGGAAGGGCTCAGTGAGTTGAAGCCTCCTTAAACCTCCTTTTATCACATGGAGTGGCTCTTCTTATGGAACTCTCTGTCCAGGTCACAGCGCAGCTCCTTTTGCCCAAATACCGTCGTCTACCTCTGAGGTGGGATGGGCACTTCCTGATAGACCTTATGGGCCACATTCTTCATCTGAAATGTGTGAATAGCTGCGTTTCCATTACCCTTCAAATTGCACAAATCGAAAAAACTTTTTTTTATGCTTGCATGAGGTTGTTTTTCAGGCAATTTGAAAAAGGAATATTTTGCAAAACTGCAATGGAATTTGTTCGCCTTTACAGCTCACCTGGCATATCTAAAAGTCGATCATTCTTTAAAGATGGTGCGGTATGTTTGGACAGAAGATGAGACTTTTTCATTAAACTCATAAAAGACAAAAGAATTACGGGAATACTGGAGCCTAAACAACAAAGAAATGCCACAATTTATCAAAACCTTGAAGCAGATAGGAGGAGGTTTTCCTTGCCATTAATGCTTGGATAACACACATACATCTCCTTCGGTTAAAAGTCGTTTCTTGCCATTTGAGTTGATCATTGCATCATTCACCCCTTTAACTTACATAATGTGACACATTTCACATACATTTATATAAAATAACTGTTCAAAAGTTTGTCTGTATGATTTTTTTAAGAGAAATTAATACTTTTATTCAGCAAGGATGCCTTAAATTGATCAAAAGTCACAGTAAAGACATTTATAGTGTTACAAAAGATTTCTATTTCAAATCAGTGCTGTTTTTTGTTAACTTTTCATTCAACAGAGTTTTGAAAAAATGTACCACGGTTTCCACAAAATTGATTAAGCTGCACATAAGTTTTCAGCATAGATCATGGATCATGTGACAGTGAAGCCTGAAGGAATGATGGTGAAAATTCAGCGTTGCCATCACAAGAATAAATTACATTTTAAAATATATTAAAATAGAAAACAGTTATTTCAAATTGTAATAATATTTCACAGTTTTACTGTTTTTATTGTGTTTGTAAAGCAGGCAAAACCTAGTGTAATGTATGATCGTTTATCCACATTCTTGATGACGTTGCTCTTTACAGTGCTAAAATCACTTTAAATCAATTTGTTTGTGTTTGTATGTGTATATATGTGACAGTAAATGACTTTACAGTGCCCCTAAAAATATTTGGACACTTTTGGACATAAAAATCATTGTGTGTATGTATAGCAGGCAAAAAGTGTAGTGTATGATCGATTATTCAAATTCTTGATGACTTCCAGCCACAAATGTAATTTGCTTGTCTCACATTATGGCAACATTTTAGAATATGCCACAGTTTATGTGCAATAGAAGTTTCTCAGAAGTTGTTATTGTCTATAAATACCTTTTCCCCTCCCAGAGTCGTATATCAGCCCCCAATTCAATTCCCCCACACATTGACCACACTGTTCTTTACACCTAACAACACAGCACTTACACCTCCATACAGGCCAGAGACTAGAACGTCAGTCGCCTTTCGCCTGTCACAGTGGTCGTTTCCCCAGCCCTATTTGACTTGTTTGTTTGTTTGTTTTGCGTGATGTCTTCCAGAAAAGTCAACCATGAGCTGCGAATAACGTATATTCAAAGTTCATATGGTTTCGCCACACTCTTATTTTGCATCACTGGTTCGTCTGAATTATGTCAAAGTGTCCCCATCTGTCCTCAGAGCTGTGGAGAGACACTCAGTCACCCGGCACCCTGCTCAATGAACGTCTTTGTGTCGAAGCTTTTATGGGCTTTGGCTCGAGTTCATAACGTCATTGAGGGACTCAGACTACAAAACATTGGTTACAATGCTGACTAAAGCTCATGTCATATCTGCAGCGGTGTTTAAACACAGTGGTGTTTGTGGTCTTTAAATGGCGTCATATTGTGCTCCTCTGGTCTTATGTGACTGTCCAAGCCTCAAGTGTGAGAAAATGTGATAATACATAAAAAGCTGTGGTGCAGAAGGAAGTGCTCTTGCTCACAACATATAAGAGATGTTAGGGTGTCCCAGGTTTAAATCTGACCTCAGTCATCATTTCATTCCCCATTTCTCCCATGTATGCCTTATACATATATATATACAGTATATAATGTATGTATGTATATAATAATGTGTATATATGTACACATTAATAAAAAAATTTGTTTCATTTTAGTTCACCCAAAAATGAAATTTCTGTCATTAATTACTCACCCTCAAGTCGTTCCAAACCCGTAAGACCTTCATTCATCTTCAGAACACAAATTAAGATATAATGAACTGCCATTCTGACATAGAACCCGGAAGCACTGCACTGTGTTTACAACATGAACAGTGTAGGAGACTAACAGGGAAGAGAAGAAATTGTTGAATAAAGTCGTTATTTTTGTTTTGTTTTTGTTTTTGCATACAAAAAGTATTCTCATCACTTCATAACATTAAGGTTGAACCACTGTAGTCACGTGGACTATTTTAATGATGTCTTATACCTTTCTGCGTCTTGAAATTTGTTGACGTTGCTGTGTATTGGGAGATCAGAAAGCTCTCAGATTTCATCAAAAATATCTTAATTTGTGTTCCGAAGATGAATGAAGGTCTTATTGGTTTGGAATGACATGGGGATGAGTAATTAATGACAGAATTTTCATCTTTTGGGTAAACTAACCCTTTAAGCCTTTAGATACTTTATTGGCCGTTGACTGCTCAGCTTGAGTGGTCAGCAGTCTAGTCAGTTGTAGAGGTTTGTTTGTACATGCATGACCCCAGCTCTGTTTCTTTCTGAGTGCTACCCGAAAGCCTAGACCACATATTGATTCCTGCAGGTTAAGCATCCAGCACTTGCAGAGCATTGTAAGAGACATGATGAAGACTCATGCATTTAACATAAAAAAACACCTAACTTAAAGGATTAGTTCACTTCAGAATTAAAATTTCTGATAATTTACTCACCCCCTTGTAATCCAAGTTCTTATATCTTTCTTTCTTCAGTTGAAAAGAAATTAAGGTTTTTGAGGAAAACATTCCAGGATTTTTCTCCATATAGTAGACTTCACTGGGGTACAATGAGTTGAAGGTCCAAATTTCAGTTTCATTGCAACTTCAAAGTGCTCTACGCGATCCCAGACGAGGAATAAGGGTCTTATCGGTAGGGGCGAAAAACTCAATCTCATTTTCACCTCCAACTTCAAAAGTCCACTATATGGAGAAAAATCCTGGAATGTTTTCCTCAAAAACCTTAATTTCTTTTTGACTGAAGAAAGAACAACATAAACATCTTGGATGACATGGGGGTGAGTTAATTATCTGGAAATTTTATTTCTGAACTGAAGTAATCCTTTAAAACTCTGCCCTCGAAGATCTCAGCAAAAAGCTCTCTGACATCTCCTTGGGCTTTTCCCTCCTGAGGTGTTTCATCCCTTGTTGCAAAAAGTGTTAAAAAGAGGTCAAAGAAGCAAAGTGCCCAAATGTTTTCTGGAGTTGCATTTTTTGGCTTCTCTAGCGATGCGGCAGATGTAGTGAATAAATAAAGTTCCTCTCGAGCAGAAAGCTTCTTGAGAACCAGACCAAGCATGCTGAGAGAGTTACTATTATCCACGTAAATGCTGCAAATGTAATTCAGCCTGAGGTTGGAACTGTAAAAGTGAGACCGACATGTTTTTTCTCCCCTTTTACCTTCTACCTTTTAATACTTCTGAGTGTAAGCTGGCCATTTTAAAAGGTTTTAAAAGGTTCAGGACTGAAGGTCATATAATGGTGCTGATGCACAAGCCACCCCTCCCAACTCTTGCCTGGAGAAGGCACTATAAAACTTTGATGCCCAAATTAGGTTGTTACTCATCTTGCACCTTCCTGCTCACAGTATTGACAGCGGCAGTGAACTGCTGCAGGGAGATAGCATCTCAGTGTTTGGACTGGGTACTCCGCCTCGCGGCCGCTGACAACAGCAGAAGTGTTTTAACAGGGTTTTAATGGCCGGCCACTTCTGCTCCTGGGAGCATTGAAAATAGCTGCTGTGAAAAGAAGGGGGAAAAAAACACTCTTTGGCTTATGGAAGCTGACATGGCCTGCTTTTTCAGTCGCCATGCTCATGTGACTTTTGCATCAGAGCTGCTGGGAACATCTAGAGGTCTTTTTCCCACTTTTTTTTTTTCTTTTTTTTTTTCCAGTTCCTGCACTGAAAGAAGCACTGAATCATCCCCCCTTTCTTCCCTGTTGTCTGAAATTTTGATGAATCCACTTCATGTGTGCATTTTATTTTAATTTGTAGTAATATTATGTAATATAATTTCATATAAATGGACAAATATACACTACCATTCAAATGTTTGGGGTAAAAGAAGTCTCTTATGCTCACTAAAGCTGCATTTGTTTAATCAAAAATGCAGTAAAACAAAACAGTAATATTATGACACATTATTAACTTTTCAAAATAACTGTTTTACATTTTAATGTATTTTACTAAGTAATGTATACCTGTGATGGCAAAGCAGCCATTATTTCTCTCTTTAGTGTCACATGATTCTTCAGAAATCATTCTAATTTGCTGATTTGGTGCTTGAGAAACATTTCTTATTATTATCAATGTTAAAAACAGTTGTGCTGCTTAATATTTTAGTTTAATGAATAAAAAGGAACTGCATTTATTTAAAATATAATTTTTGTAACAGTCTAAAAGTTTTTATTTTCACACTTGACCAATTTAATGCATCCTTGCTGAATAAAAGGATTTTATTATGATATTAAAATAACATCTTGTTTTGAATGACATTGTGTATTCAATTATGAATAATATAAAATAATTCATTAAAGATTATTTTTGAAAAAAATATTTTCTCTGTTTATATAAATGAAAAAAAAAAAAAAAGATTTGAAGTTCACCAAACGAGCATAACAAAAAAAACTCCTTTCTCTCCACACGTCCCCTCCCTTCCTCTGTCCTTATTTGATTGGCTGGTCATTAAAGTGTGTACTGACAGAAATTGGGCTTTGCCCTTTTGATAGGGGCTGAGTGCCCTGGCCGCCCTTGCCAGCCCCCCACTCCAACTGCCCACTGTGGAAACCTGGCCCCTGCATTGTGCTTCTGAATGGGGGCCCTGTGTTGCATTGTGGCCCTGCTGGCTACGCTCATTAGCAGAGTTTGGCGACACACAGTCCCCCTGAATGAGTCTGCTTGTTGCCACACAATAGATAAGCCCTGAATGTAGGCTCAGAGTCTGGCTCCATGCTGACACCTCTCAGCAGCCACACTGCTCCAGTAGCCACTGCTCAGCTCTCGGCCTGCGCCGTACAACTGCTGCGCTCCTCTCCGCTGGTCCATTTTGTACAGGAAACAATAAGGATGTGAAGAAAATAGACTCTGTGATGCCATCACATGGGAAAGAGTTGTTTAATTGATGTAGCTGGGCATTTCGTATGATGTCATATAGCTCATTCAGCTTCCTGCTCACCACACTTTTCAGCACAACACCCCCTGTGACCCCATGCTGCATATGTGCACACATAGCCACACTGCTCTTTTCAGTTTTTAAAGCAATATTCCAGATTCAATCAATCATCGTTTTTATAGTTGTTTTAGTCATTTAGATTGTCATTAAATATAACAATGGTTAATAATTGATTTTTTTTCATTACACCAAAATCATGTCAACATTGTGTATATTGCACTTTGTGTATATGTCTTGTAGCTGCACTATTTAAACACTGAGTATTTAACATAATTATGAATTGGCCCCATTCAATTCCATTGTAAGAACCTCTCTATAATCCAGATTTTTGCTTTTTTTGTGTGGCACAAACAACATTTGTGCTGTGGATTGATCTTAAATTGAACCTGGAATATTCCTGTGAAAGTGCTGTGCCTGCACTCTAAAAAATGCTGGGTTAAAAACAACCCAAGTTGGGCTAAATATGGACATCCCAGCGATTGGGTTGTTTTAACCCAGCGTTTGGGTTAAATGGTTGACCCAACCTGCTGGGTAGGTTTTTTAACTCAATTATTGTTTAAAAATCACTATATTGCTTGCCTAAAATGATAACATTCATTAATAAGTTTAATAAATAATAATTATTAAATTGCTTATTAATAAATGTTCACCTTTTGATTATTACTGTTGCCTCTATAATTATGTGCCTGATTTTTAATTTCCAAACTATTTTGGGTTCATTTTATGCCAGGCATATAGTAATAGCCAATAGTTGAGTTAAATAAAACTACCCAGCCAGTTGGGCAAACCTTTAACCCAATCGCTGGGTTTGTCCATATTCAACCCAACTTGGGTTGTTTTTAACCCAGCATTTTTTTAGTTCCCAACAATTTCAAATGTGCCGGATGGAACACATCAGATGTGATTTTCCTCTCTTCGACTCAAAAATTCATAATCTGGAATGAAAGCAATCAGCTTGAAAAGTTCATGCCACTATTTGCTGTCATCTGTTTGGGTGGTCGGTTCGAGGTGTTCCACGCTTCAGTCGTCGTCTCGCCCCCTTCGAAGTGGCACAGCTGCAAAAGTTTGTTTTCACCCCATCGTCTTCCATTATCTGCCTTAATCAAATTCCTGCTTTTGATCACGGTGAAGGGTATATGCGGTCAAGCCAGGGGGACCTGGTGGGGGGGAGAGAGTGTGGGACATCAACAGGGGGCTTTCATGTTTCCCATCTCCTCTTAACTGAGCTTCATTGTATGAGTGTGGGTCAGTTTAAAAGCAATTGCACCAAATCGTGTAACCTGAGCCGTTGGCTGAGCGCTGGGCTATGTTGATAAGACCCGAACAGAGAGGAGAATAGGTGATAGCTGGGTCAGATACAGGGAAGTGTCTGTCCTCCTGAGCACTCAGGGAACAGGATTGAAATGATTGCTCATACTGTGAGTGGTGGGTCGAGAGTGTGTACGTGCCGTGCATTTATCTGTTTGCAAGTTTCTTTGTGTGTGTGTGTGTGTTTTGGAGTGTTGTTGCCTCTGCTTCTCTCTTTCAGCACATAGGCTGTGCTCACTCCCTCACCAATTAAACTGATTGAGTTAATTGTACATTCTTCACTATGCCCTTGTGTCCCTAACACTGATTGGCTGCTTGTACTTAAAGTGAAAAGGTCAAATATAGGGGTAGCCGATACTAGCTAACACATATCTCACAATATTCATTCATATATATATATATATATATATATATACACACCTTTAGAGAGGTGTTTCGGTGTATTCATTCCATTAGACTTTTTCAATCCATAACTCCTGAGTCATTTTCATGATTCGTCATTTGTTAGTGAATCGGATGCTGGTCACAGTTGTTCTTGACAAACATACAAACACAAAGTTTTCGGAAACATAAGCCATACATAACGCTGAATGTCGTTCAGTGAGATTCATACAGTAAGTGTGACTTGAACTGTCAAATACTTACTTTATATTGATTTATATATGTTGCTTTGTGTTCAAAAACAAACACAGCATTCACATTTTCCTCCTTTTATTCTTTCTCCAACTTCCTCCACCGCCTTCCCCTTTGTACCTTGCTCTTGGTCTGCTGGTCAGATGGGCTGGGAGAACGCCAACAATCCTCCAACTTCTCACATGCTTTTCATTCACATTATCACGCGTTGTAATGCCCTGACCCCTTCATTCATGTTTTACAAGCTGTTCATTAACTCTCTGAGTCCTGCTGCTCGAATTTATGGGGCTGTAGCAAGTTTGTACATGTTTTCAGTAAATTAAGCAATTGACATTTAAGGGCCCATCAATGAGCTTCAAGACAGACCAAGATGGACATTTGTGTGTGTACGTTGTATGTTAGGGGATGTAGCTACATGTATTAATATATTAATACATGCTCTCAAACACCAGACACACCCAGACCGACACGTACAGAAACAAAACAACACACACTTTCAGTCCCAGTCAGATCAACATAGTGTAATCATGTCATTTAGTGGCATTACTGCATTAGCTAAGTATGGCTAATGGCCACAGCTGTTTTACAACATCTTGTGATGCTCTTATGATATCCAGGCTGATAATTGCTGTTCGCTCATCAAGAGCCCCTTTCATTTACAGCAGGCCATCTTTTAATGCTCAAGCAGCTATGTGTGCGAGTCAAGAGCCATGTGGAGTCGGGCACCTCCTCGCGGAGACGCAGATGCACACATGCAGGTGCTGTTGTCCTCGGGCAGCAAGTTAACACCTGAGAACTTAGCTCTATAACAGGCCTTCCTGTGCGACTCGGCTTGGTGTCGCTGGGTTTGTCTGCAAGCCTGTCAAAAAAGCTTGAGGAAGAATCACACTGTGTGTGTGTATATGAGTGTGTCCAAAGCCAAAGCAGATTTGACTCACATTCTCCACATCTAAGGCTATACAACAGTGTCCACACATTGGTGTTTTACCTCAGTTCACCCCTGTAATTTGAAGTCTGGATTTTTTTTTTTTTTTTTTTTTTTTTTTGTGCCACGTTAAAATAAAAATATAAATTTTCAAGAAAAATACAATATGTTTAGTGAATAATTTCACTATGAGAGTAATTTCTCATAGAATAATCTTCTATGAGAATAAAATCAAAGTTTCAGGAATAAATTTGTAGCTTTATGAAAGTCCATTTTATTCTCAAATTATTACAAGTTTAATCTTTTAATGGAATTACTTTATTCTCGTAATTTTGATTTAAGTCTCATAATATTGCTACTTTAATCTCATTATGCTACAACTTTACTGTAATTGTATCTATCAAAATAATTCTATTTTAATTTTACACTCTAAAAAATGCTGGGTTAAAAACATCCCAAGTAGGGTTGAAAATGGACAAACCCAGCGATTGGGTTAAATGTTTGCCCGACGTGCTAGGCAATTTTATTTAACCCAACTATTGTTTAAAAATTACTATATGGCTGGCTTTAAATGAACCCAAAATAGTTTGTAAATTAAAAATCTGACACATAATTACTAGAGGCAACAATAATAATTAAAAGGTGAACATTTATTAATAAGCAATTTAAAAGATGTTTCTTTAAACTTATTAATAAATGTTCATTTATTAAACATATCAATAAATGTTCATTTCCAACATATTTTGGGTTCATTTTAAGCAAGTAATACAGTAATTTTTAAACAATAGTGGAGTTAAATAAAACTACCCAGCAGGTTGGGCAAACATTTAACCCAACCGCTGGGTTAAAATGACCAATTTGCTGCACTCTAAAAAAATGCTGGGTTAAAAACAACCCAAGTTGGGTTGAAAATGGACAAACCCAGCAACTGGGTTGTTTTAACCCAGCGGTAGGGTTAAATGTTTGCCCAACCTGCTGGGTAGTTTTATTTAACTCAACTATTGTTTAAAAATTACTGTATTGCTTAATTAAAATTAACTCAAAGTATGTTGGAAATGAACATTTATTAATGTTCAATGAATAATTATTAAACAAAAAACATTTATTAAATTTCTTATTAATACATTTATATTAATAAACTATTAAACTATTAAATTTATATTAATAAAATATTAAAGCTTCAAACGTTCACCTTTTGTCTATTATTGTTGCCTCTAATTGCATCTGGTTTTTAATTTCCCAACTATTTTGGGTTCATTTTAAGCTAGCCATATAGCAATTTTTAAACAATAGTTGATTTAAATAAAACTACCCAGCAGGTTGGGCAAACATTTAACCCAACCGCTGGGTTTGTCCATTTTCAACCCAACTTGGGTTGTTTTTAACCCAGCATTTTTTAGAGTGTTGGTTTGTCCATTTTCAACCCAACTTGGGTTGTTTTTAACCCAGAATTTTTTAGAGTGTACAATATTCTGCATGATATGTGCAAGAAAAATAGATATCTTGGCCACAAATTAAGAATAAGTTCCCACAATTTTCTTAATTCTTGTATCTGTTTTATTTATTCATTCCCTTCACACTAAAAAATGCTGGGTTGTTTCAATCCAAAATTGGGTCAAATATGGACAAACCCATCCGTTGGGTTAAACGTTGGGTTTGTCCATTTTTTACCCAAATTTGGGCTGAAACAACCCAGCATTTTTTGTTGAGTTTTGTTTTAGTTAAATTGTGGCCACGTAGTAATTTTTTCCATCGATTTAATTTGGTTAAATCATGGCCAAGATTTAACTAAAACAAGGAAATGAATTAATGGTTCTTGGGAACGAATTTTTTATTCATAGCTACAATATCTTTTTTTTTTTTTTATATCATATGCGGGGCTCTGTAAATTGGCGCTAATGTTGTATCTTTTTGATCTCTTTACAGGCAATTCTAATTGCCCTTTTTTGTTGGTATTTCCCGCAAAGGTCTAATGATTCGCTCTAGCCATGTGGCCATTGTCATTTTCAACCCGGGGCGTACAGATGAAACTCCCCGCGATCCCATGTTTTGCTTTCATCCCCATCAGGTCATTGTAAAAAGTGTATCTATAGAGCAGTGTTTGGGGATCAAAGGCTCTCTGAACTATCTCACTCACACGTTCTGCTCTACTTCTTTATCTTGCCCTCTTCCCCACTGAGCTCTGTGAGAGCTGTGGGTTCAAACGTTCAAGTTCGGTGTCGGAGATGTCCGCCGCTCACACCTCCTCTCCCCCTTGAGAAACACGAGCCTTCTCCGGCCGCGGGACCGATGAGAGGAGGAGAAGGAAGAGAAAGAGAGAGAAGGGGAAAAACAGCGGCTGGAAATGGCTGTTAGGGGCCCGGCCGGCTAATGGCTTTCGCAGAGCTATCACCCTCGACTAGCATGTCTTCTCCATTAGCGAATTTTGTTCCGATGTGCTAAAGCCTTGTTGTTTTCTCCTCTCTTTCACTTCGGTGTCACTTTCACTCCGGCAGGTCTCCGAGTGGCTTTTAAACGGTTCGTCCCACTCTCCGGCGCGCCGTGGCCAGGGCCTAGGGTCCCACATGACCTGTGCGTATGTTCCTTCACTGCACTGTGAATGACTCCGTGCTCAAATAAACCCGGGGCCAGTCGTTGGCTTTGATCAGGGCTTTGTCATCTTTATGAGAGTGTTGAGAGGAATAAGCCAGGGCCAGCAGTGCAGGACCCCAGATTAAAGAAGACCAGAGACAGGGGGTTTGCGGCCCTCCCTCTGGAGCTTAACACCATATGTAACTCCGTGGGCTGATTTTACTCCACTGTTTTCAGGCACTTCGGCGATCACACACTCAACAGCACTCTGCAGAAAACGGAAAAATGGAGCGTCAATCCACAAGTTCATTTTTGTTTCTTCCTCCGGAGAAAGAATGTAAACCGTAGGCTGTCGTTTCAAATACTACATGATTTGTGGGCTTTTTTTAAAAAAAATCTGGCAATGTTCGGTCACATATGTGAGCTTATTATGAGGGTGAGAAAGAGTGTGAGAGGATGTATGTGTGTTTGTGGTTTTGTGTGTGTTTTTAGGATCCAGACACACTCCAGTGGTGTTTGAGAGATAAAAGGAGAGAATCAGGGTCCCACCCCCTCACGCACCACAGTGTCCAGACGGCATTTGTGTTTGCGCCCCGTTTCCGATAGCATGGCTTTCCACAACTGCCTTGACATATTCACCTCTCAACTTTACTTGAACTTCTGAAACGTTGTGAGCTGAAACAACGGCAGAATGAGACAAACGAGGCCGTTAGCCGCCACGCTACAGTATGAAAACCACACGCACAGTTTTATTAGATGCACGCAGACGAACATAATTTATAACGAAATAACAGTGTTGTGTACACATGAACATTGAATTTAAGAGGCACGGACCTTTAACCCCGAGTCTGGGGTTTTGTTGTGGTATAGGGTGGCTCTTGTCCTAGGAGGGGGAGTGGTAGATTAGCTTATCCTGCCACTGTGTGTTTGGGCTGTTGGCCCCTGCGTGCTTTTGGGGTAATAAGCTTACATGACAGGACTGAGGGTTAACGTTGTTCCCTGTGCTCAAACAAAGGCTGATTATATACTCGCAGAGATGGAGGAATGCATCAGTACGGCTAATAAAGAAGTGAAAAGTGCTCTTGGTAAAAGTTGGTGTGTTAGTTGGGAGGAATGCAGCTTGTACTATTGTGGTAACTGTATGTGTCTATTTTGTTGTGTCCACTGTAGCATCTGGAGATGTGAATTGTTTGCATAATTGTGGGGAAATGTGTAATCAGTGGCATTTTTGTGACATTTTCAAACAGGAAAACGATTTAAGGACTACAGTACACATGCACAAACTGGCAAGAAACAAAACAATTCAGAAACACCATTTGCAGAGAATCTCTCTGCAACGGCATCTTTTATAACCATATAGTTTATAAGTCTAAATTTGTATATATACATTTAAATGCATTTTTATACAGGATTACAAGTTGATCGGTTGATCTTAACTTATTGATAAGATATAAACTTATTCTGCAATGAAGTGTATTGTTTTCACAGTTTGGACAAATTGATTTGAAAAAATCTCTGCAACAAAGTATTTTTAACTGTATTTAGTACTGTCAAACAATTAATCATGATTAATCGCATCAAAAATAAAAGTTTGTGTTTACATAATATATGAGTGTGTTCTGTGTATATTTATTATGTATATATAAATACTCACGTATGCATATATATATTTAACAAAAATGTATTTATATATATATATATATATATATATATATATATATATATATATATATATATATATTTCTTAAATATATGCATGTATATGTGTGTATTTATACATATAATAAATATACACAGTAAACACTCATATATTATGTAAACAAACTTATATTTTGGATGTGATTAATTTGACAGCTTATTATTATACTTTTTAAATTTAAGATATAAACTTGGTTGGACACAAGAAATCAGAAAATATCTCTATTAGAATTTTTTTTGTTTTTTGTTTTTTTACATGTGAAACAACTAACTTACCATAAAAGATAAACCTTTTTTGTTGTTGGACACACTGATTAATATTTTGTATTTTTTCTTTTCATTTGTTATTCTATTTTTTATTTTTATTTTTTCTTCTTTTTTTTTAAGTGGTGATTTTTTAAAAATGTATTTTTAAGCATTGGACTGATCTTTCATTCAAAGCTACTTACATATAAATTGCATTTAAGGTATACATTTTTATTAGTTCATGCATAAGCTTTTTGCTGATATATCCAGAATTATTTCAACGAAACAAGTAAATCAGTTTGACCTCAGTTTGAATAGTAGTTTTGCTTCATGTTGCTTTGTCACATCACTTTTGGTGTGGATAGAATTGTACAGGTGCTGTATATTTGTCACTACACTAAATGTGTCAGCAGTCACCCTAATAGATTACACAGATTTGTTAAATGTATTAATGTGCACTCTTGCAATAATTTGATCTGTCTGTATGCAAGCATGCATCACATTTAAATGCATTATTAAACAGGATTACAAGTAACTGAACATTTTTTCAGTTGATCTTAACTGTGTGTGTGTGTGTGTGTGTGCGTGTGTGTGTGTGTGTGTGTGTGTGTGTGTGTGTGCGTGCGTGTGTGTGTGTGTGTGTGTGTATTGCAGAGAGGTCACTGCTGTATAGTGGATTGGTTCGTGCATTATTCCTCTTCACTCTCTCTTGCTCTGCTAAATGACTAAAGCTGCTCTCTAGCCTTAGGCGACGCTGCTGGGAGAATCTGCTCTTATCACTCTCCACTGACTGCACACACATGGAAGAGAGAAAGAGAAGTGTTAGTGTACATCGAAGAAAACCCCTAAGAGATCTGAGCACACCTCACCTTCATCACGCTCTTTTTAGCACACCTTCTTCCATGTGTCTGTTTCCATGCATCCGATAGGCCTATTTCAGTATCTACACAGAAGCAGCAAAGTCTTTCCTAGTAATCAAACCGGTCGGGTTTAGAACAGGTCTCCAGCCGGATCGGTAGCTAGCGCGACTGCTTAGCGGCGGTCGAATTAGATTGGGTGTTACTGAAGCATCTAACAGGCCAGATTATACTGCAGAATAATATTGTCAGGAAAAGTCCCCGAATGAAACGTGAGATCATGAGGGGGGACTTCAAACGCACGGCAGCTGTTGATCCGCGTGGGTCAGCCGGCGGTCAGGGGCTGGTGTGAATGCTTCGATCTCATCAGGACTCTGACTGCAGCATGCACGCTGTGCTCACCCTCTCTCGAACCCTGTCCGTGTGTTTACTGTTCCCTTCTTGAACACAGCCAGCATTGGCCTGTTTATGGAGTGGGAAGGAGGAAAGGATGAGAGGAAGACGTCAGCAGGGGTAGTCAGGAAGGTGCTGAAAGGTGGGCGGCTCTTGCTTTGGAATGTGCTTCTGAAAGCAGCCATTTGTGAGAAGGATTTAGGGAAGACGAGGACCCTAAGAGCACCCACCTGTAAAACCTCATGGGTCCTATATGAGTGGGAGAAAAAAAATTGATTCTCTGATGCATCACAGTTCTCTCTTCAGTGATTATGCATCGATTCTGAGTTTGTTTTTTTTTCCGCATATGCATGATGGCACTTGTGTGCGCTACTGGCGCACACAATATTCTGCGTATTCGGCGTATTCTGTTTGCTGTCAATTACACACACACAAACCATCAAACATGTATATAAACTTGCATATTGTTTCATGGTTGAAGCAAAAAAAACAAGGGCAGTCTTGGGCTCCATTGCCAAGGATATGTTATTCTGCAACAAAATGTCTTTTTTTACATTTTTTTTTTTTTTTTTTTAATGATATACATTTCAAATCAATTGCAGACAATCTCTGGAACAAATACTCATTTCACTGTTATTATCATTATTATATATTTTAAAGATAAGTTATAATCTTGTTTGGATACATCAATTGAGAAAATCTCTGCAATAAAGCATCAGTTTTGTTTTGTTTTGTTTTGTTTTGTTTTGTTTTGTTTTGTTTTCAAAAAACTGACCAGTAAAGATAATCTTTTCTTAATTGGTCACTGATTGTAGAAAAAAAAAATCCATCTTTTATCTTTTCCCCCCTTTTTATTTATTTGTTTGTTTACATTTTAAAATGTATTTTTATTTTATATATGTACTTTGCTTGAAAATGTGCGGTTTCACCCGCACTTGCATCTCCAAATGCTTTCATGATGCAAAATTATTGTAACCATTTATGTCTTAAGGACAGGACAAAACATCTGAATCATTAAAATAGAAAATAGATTATGATTATCAGAATCAGATTGGATTGGATTGTGAGATTCCCCCCCCCTAGTGGATCCTCGGAAAATGTTCGCCCATGTTCACAGTTCACTTTTCAGAAATAAGAGGGGAGCAGTGACCTGCTCATTGGCACACGGTGACCGGTAACCCTATACCCCCTCGGCTCACGCCCCGGTCCAGATCTCCCCTCAGGCCTGTCGTAAATCAAAGCCAAAGCAGTGGGGTCCGTGGCCCCTAGCGCTGCTCTCACACCCCTGAGCCCAGCTCTAATCTGTCTGCATCCCGCTATCGGTCTCCTCCCGTGCGTTAGCCACACTGTATCCGCAGGCGGTCCTCCGCACAGAGATGATGCTACGCTCGTCGTCCTCTTCTTACAGATCAGGATTAAGAGCTTGGCAGATTCCTCTTTATTTAATTCTTTTTTGTCATGTTTTTTTGGTAATCTTTGCCTCTGGTGATAATCTGCAGGAGTGTGACAGATTAGAAAGGAGAAAAAAAGGGAGACGCAGAAACTAAATATTAAAACAGCTGGGTGAGCAGCTATCGGGTGACCTTCAAAAAGCCGGCCTGTGCAAAGCATTACCACGGCCTGAGGATGCAGAGAGATGCAGAGGGTGCGTTTTTCTCGCTTTCATGCTTTCGTTGCCTTTGAGTCCTCTCACCCGTTCATACTCATCCGGAAAGTTCTGCCTCTTCTTGCTTATCCATCTGCCATCTGTGTCGCGGCCTGTTTCTGTGCTTTTAAAACACTCACTGCCATCTTAATTATAACGTGGAGGAACACAAAAACCACTCACAGGAACCTCTTGCATTTGTTGATCTACTTTGCTTTTGTACTGCAACATTTGAAGCCAATAAGCTGTTGTATGCACATAATGAGTTTGGTATTTAGCACATCACCAAATGCGTGTTTGTCCATGAAAATATAAAAATTGTACTTGCCGGGCTTTGACTCTTTCTGGTTCTGATGGCAAAGTTTCCCTTTTTCAGCATGTTTTGTTTTGTTTTGTGCTTTTCTTTGCTTTGCTTTGTTATGTTGTGTTTTTTTGTTTTGTGTTTTGCTTTTTGTTTTGTGCTTTGCTTTGTGTGATGTTTTTTGTTTTTGTGTTTTGTTTTGTTTGTTTGTTTGACTGATGAAAAAACAGTAACTGACTAATAAGATATAGCCTAATGCCTAATCTTTTTGGTTATTTATCCAGAACTAACACAAGTACAAGTGAAACAAAAAGAGTATTATTGAAACAAAAAGTGGTATTATTAAAACGGAAATCACACTGGTCGATTTCCGTTTTAATAATGCCACTTTTTGTTTCACTTTTTGTTTCACTGATTTGTTTTATTTTGTTGTTTTGTATTAGGTTTTGCTTTGATTTTTGTTTGTTTTGTTGTTGTTTGGTTTTTTGGTTTTTGTTTGACTGATGAAAAACAGTAACTGACTAATAAGATAGCCTAATCTTTTTGGTTATTTATCCAGAACTGGCAAAAGTAGATGAGTGTGACATCAGTCTGAATAATACCACTTTTCGTTTCACTCTGTTCGTGCATGAAAATACAATAATGGTGCCGCTTGTGTGACTAGTAGTCATAACTTGAGCTCATATTGATGAGTTGGTATAAGCTAAGTAGCGGTGTCCTTGCCTGGCTTTGGCTCTGCCCCCGATGGTTTTCATAAAGTACACGTGGGCTACGTTAATGTGCAGGATGGATTACACTTAATTGCAGCCTGGTACAGTCCAACCAGCTCTGCTCTTGGCGAAGAGAGGTATGTTGGAAAGAATTCCTCTGATGGTTAGAATCTGTATCAGTCTAAGAACTTTTCAACAGCTTGTTTTGGTCAGCAGTGTTATTTTCGGCATGATGTTTAGCTTTAAGCCAAAGAAGCACCACATTCAACAGCCTGTTTTTTTTTTTCTTTCAGCAAAGCTATTTTCAACATGTTTACCTTTAAGCCAAATAAACGCCAAATCCTGCATATTTCCCGGCTGAATTTGGCAAAGCTGATTGGCAAGGTGACAGACGTGACTGATCATTTTGAATGAATCTGAAAGAATTTGGCTTGATTAGAAAAAAATTTCTTAGCCTTGACTAACAGAACATGCTTTAAACTAGGATCCGATCAGTTTGCAAACTGATTAAGGATGAAAAGGATTACACTTTTTTTCTGCTCGGTTTCTGTCCTTTATGTATATAACAGGGGCCATTTGAGAAGACAAAAGAAATGTGTGGAGATTAAAATGTGTCATTGTTTCCCTGAAAGCTTATTATAAAGGTATTAGATTGACAGAAGGGGGTATTCGGCTCTGAATCTGGCGCCTTTGTTCTTTTCCTTCCAGCCAAAGGCCAGCTGGTTGTTACCTTGCTTCACAATTAAAGGCCATGACACACCAAACCAACATCAAAGAACTAGCGGCAACAAAAGGCAACTGTGTCGTTGTCTCGCGTCGCATGTGTCTGGGCTAAAAAGTTGCGCATTGCACTTGAACACACCGCAAAGACTACAGCCAACAGCCGGCTAACAGGTACGTTCTGTGCCTGCTTGAGAGGAAATAACTGTCTATATCATTCAAAATGGGAAACCAAAACTAATACTGCAGATATACAAACTGTAAACAAAGCAGAGCTTGCTTACCATTTTGAATATGAATCGTGTTGATCACTTTCTTCATTCCAGATGGCCATGTCATTATGAAAATATTCACGTATTGGAATGCTTGGGTAAGATAACGGAAAAATAGAACAGCCTTCTGTCTATGCCATCTTCTTTGGTGGTTTTCATAACTTTTACTTTTCCTCTTGTGCGCTGACTGGTTCGCTAAACTAAACAGCCAGTCAGAGTTCTTGTAGACGCAAGAACAACTTGGTGTGTCAGGGCCATAAGAATCACCTATTAAATCCCCTACAGAAGGTCTAAATTAGTGTGACAAATCTGAGGGTCAAAGTATGTGTGTTTGGGACCTTCTTACTGGCTCCAGTGCTTGGCTTTAGCTTTCTCCGGACCTTGAGATAATTAGCTGTGGATTCACAGCCTCTTTGTCGCCAACAAAACTAACTATGTCTCATATCCGTTTACTCTGACCGGTTTTACCGTTTGATGTGAGATCTGAGTCCTCTCGGTGTGGTACTTAGCTGCTGTAGACATTGTGTTGCCAAAGTTGGAATGGCTGCTCTTGTGTTTTAGAGGCTACACATCAGCTCTGAGAGTGTTTTGACAGGACAGATGTTCTGGATGCTGATGAACTCTTGGGCGTGTGATACATCAGACGGCCGCTCTTGTCCTCAAGGCTGTGAAGAGGAGGAAGTCTGCCTGCCTTTTCAGTGTCTTTTCAGTGTCATCACATTCACAACTGGTCTCATGTTGTTTGGAGAAGTTCGTATTTTTGAAACTGTATTTCATCCAGCTTCTAACCTCAATAGAAAGAGTCTCATTCAGTGAACCTCAGGTCTGGAGTTGAATGATCAATAATGATCAGTTTAGTGCAGTGTTTATTTTTACACAGAATTTTGTATGTCATATTTATTGGAATCTGTTTTACTCACTTTTAAAACATTTTCAATTTTACTGCTTAAATTGATATCTAATTTTAGTCAAAGAAAAGAAATATATATTATTTAATGAGATTACAAAATTAAACCAAATAATCAGACATTTTAAATATTAACTTTTAATCAACATTTAACAAAAACAAATTGAAACTTCAAAACGAAACAAAATATGCTTTTGCATTTATGCAGTTGCAAGTTGTTTTATGTTGTTTATATTTCTGATTCAAGGCTCATTCACGCTAAGAACATTAACTATAAAGATGACAATAACTGTATTAACGTCCACACCAACTGATAAAAATGTTCTGTTTCTTATAATTGTGTGCAGTTATGTCATCTGCCACTTTAAATGTTCAAGTTCTTTAAAGTCATGTGGATGCTGGTCAATGATTTTAGCATTTATCAACTGGAAAGAAAAAGCCCTGAAAGTGATTCCAGCTATATAATTTCTCTGTGTTGTTATCGTTGTGGTGTGGACTTCCCTATTCTCATAGAATTATTATTATTATTAAAACTTTATAGTTATCGTTATAGTTATCGTCCTTGCTGTGAATGTGCCTATGTTGCGATGAGTTTATTAACTCACCAGCAAAGCACTTCGGTTTACCAGAGTTTATTCACTGATCAGCTTCTGCTAACATAGCTCAAATGCCCAATGCCCAACAATACCTGCGTGCATATTTATTTATTTATTTATATTAGATCTTCATGATGCTTGTTGTCCATCCTGCCCTTATTATTGTTGATGAATTCAAGAAAACCCTTTGATAACGACCATTTTCGTTTATTGACAAGATTGACATTTGTTTCATGCAGTTATATTATCTGCAGATTTTCTCAAGGTTTTATTACTTCATTATATAAAAATGCTTTGTGTACAGTGATACATATAGGCTTCTTATTGACACACACGTAATGGGCCAATAATGTCCATATCACGTCCTGTATCCTTTTCCCAATTCCCTACATGCTTTCCCCTCTTTTCTGTACGCGTGGACATGTAGACCACCTAACTAGCTCCATTTGTCCAGATTATTTAGAGGGGTTTAACCTTGCAGCCTCTTTAAAACAGAGACATCCTTTAAAGGCTGTGCTTCCCTTAAAAGCCAAGCCTGTGGCCATACATCAGAAAACAAGAGCTGCGCTTTGATAGCCGTTGCCATTAGATGCAGTCCTGTAAAGGGTCTTTGCCGTTCAAGGCACTCTGGAGATAATTGTGCAATTAGCAAAGAAGATTGTGGAGTGCTTTGATCAGGAAGCAACATGCAACTTCTCAAGATATCAGAGTCACCAGAAAAGATGCACTGACAGCAGGCATAGGGGAAAAAGTAATGCGCTCAACTTTTTTTAGGGTGAGATTGAGGTAAAAGGGCTCTGATTTGCTAAACTCTCACACAATAAAACGTTAGTCCTTTCATCTTCTGTCCTTAGGTGCAGATTAGCACTTGTTTATAATGTTTTGTTTCAGTTACTGATTGGCGACAAATATGCTTTCGGTGTCCCCCATCATTTCTTATTCCCAATAAAGAACTCATAAGAGTTGTTTGAATTGGTCTAAACTTGTTGGTGTATGTTTTTGATTTACTAAAAAAATTAGATTTTTTTTGATTCACTAAAATTAAGCATATCATGAGAGTCATTTGAATCAGACAACACTGGTTGTGCTGTGGGTACTTAAAAAAAAAAACAGTTCTTAAAGGGGTACTTCACCCCTGGAAAGATGAATGTGTATTTAAAATTGGTCATTTATGTAGTAGAAATGTGAAATTATTTTTGAATTTGGAGCTTTCTAGACTGAGAAAAGGCAGAAAATGTATTTTTGACTAATGTGGATGAAAGACAACAACTCCCAGAATGCACTTGTTTTGCTGCCCTTGCGAGGCCACGCCCAAACCACGCCTATTGGTTACAAATTCAAACAACTAGGCTTGCTTTGTTACATATTAATTCTATAAATCGTGAGTTAGTTCATACATTTACAGCGAAATGGTGCTAAATTGCTTTGTACCTGGATGTACACCCAAAACCAGGAAAGGACAAGTAAGTTTCCATCATTTTCCGATTAAGTTAAAGATTTGGAGCGATGTAAATAGTGGCTGCGGGCCATCAAACACCCGAAGTTTGGAGATGACACCGTTATAGAAAACCTAAAAAAACGCAGAATATGTAGTCTCCATTTCAAGCACGAGGACTACAAACCAAATATCCTTGCAATGAAGAGAACCATTCTGAAGGACACCGCAATACCATCGATATTCACTTTCCCAGAGGACGAACAGCCTGGGCATCTGGTACTAAGCGTATTCACCTAGAGGTAAGACTCGCTGATACTAGACTGATAACACAGTAGCCTATATGTAGTGTTGTAGGTAGCACATAGGTAGCAGTAAAACTGCAAACTTAGCAAAGTAACATTAGATAGACAATTACATATAAGTTGCATATAAGTTGAGTGTTGTCAAAGTAAAGCCACTGTTCTGTAAAACTGAGTTAGTCTGTTTATCTATTTATGCTAACGTTACCACAAAAGCCTGTTGCTGTATTGGTTGAGATGACTGCAGAGACCGATAAATTTGCGAGATGAACCACTGATGTAGTGCAGACTATAACAAAATATGTTAAGCTTAAAAATATAATTGACACCCACTTTTGATAATATCTTTGATCTATGTCCGTGAGTAACCTCAAAAGCGCATATGTATGGGCGTGGTGAAAAAATGCGGAACTACCTGCTATTACTGGCTGTAGTTTTATGCCTCTGGCCAAAAAAGCCTCAGATGACGCAAAATGACGATTTTTGCGTCATCGGAGGCTTTTTTACAGAATAAAAATGCATAAATCTCTCATCTCGGGCTGATATGAAGGGGGAAAGCACAGTAATTCGAAAATACTAGTGGTATTCTACTAATACAAAGCTTAAAGGGATAGTTCACCCAAAAATGAAAATTTGATGTTTATCTGCTTACCCCCAGTGCATCCAAGATGTAGGTGACATTTTTTCTTCAGTCGATCACAAATTATGATTTTTAACTGCAACCGCTGCCCCCTGTCATTCAAATAATGGCGGTTGATGGGAACTTCATCTATAAGAGTGAATAAACCTTGCTTAGACAAATCCAAATGAAACCCTGCGGCTCGTGACGACACATTAATGTCCTAAGACACAAAACGATCGGTTTGTGCGAGAAACTGAACAGTATTTATATCATTTTTTACCTCTAATACACCACTATGTCCAACTCCGTTCAGGACTCCTTTAGTGATGTCTGATCGCGCTCTGTCAACGGCAGTGATGTCTGACACTCATTGAAGTATATGCGCGAGACATCACTGCCGTTGTCAGAGCGCGATCAGACATCACTAACCGATGCTGAACGGAGTTGGACATAGTGGTGTATTAGAGGTAAAAAATGATATAAATACTGTTCGGTTTCTCTCACAAACCGATCGTTTCGTGTCTTAGGACATCAATGTGTCGTCACGAGCCGCAAGGTTTCATTTGGATTTGTCTAAGCAAGGTTTATTCACTCTTATAGATTAAGTTCCCATCAACCGCCATTATTTGACTGACAGAGGGCAGCGGTTGCAGTTAAAAATCATCATTTGAGATCGACTGAAGAAAAAATGTCACCTACATCTTGGATGCACTGGGGGTAAGCAGATAAACATCAAATTTTCATTTTTGGGTGAACTATCCCTTTAATGCTAAATCCTGAAGTAACCCTTTAAAGGGATAGTTCACCCAAAAAATGAAAATTCTGTCATCATTTACTCACCCTCTGGTTGTTCCAAACCTGTATAATTTCTCTGTTCTGCTGTACACAAAGGAAGATATTTGGAAGAATGTTTGTAACCAAGCAGATCTCGCCCCCCTTTGACTACCATAGTAGGAGGGGGTTGAGATCTGCTTGGTTACAAAGCATTCTTCCAAATATCTTTTAAATAAATTTATACAGGTTTGATACAACTTGAGGGTGAGTAATTGATGACAGAATTTTTGGGTGAACTATGCCTTTAAGAGTCATGGTTGTGCTGTATTTTTTCCAAGGTACACTTAATAGTGATGCTGCAGTGTCATTGAATAGGCAAAATAATATAACAGGACCAAATGTCTTTTGGTTTTAAAAAATGGAACCCTGATCCCAACCCTGCTCACAATGCATTTAAATGCGTCACACATTTGGACGGCCAGCGTGCTGAGGAAGGCAATGCGGTAAGATTGTTATATAAAGCCGGTATATATTGGAAATGGAACTTAGCAAGGTCCCTGTGAATGACTGCCAGGTCAGGAAATAGAAGTGCAAGCTTTGGCCATGCCTTAGTCCCTCTACCTCAGCTTCGGAATACCCCTCACCTCCTCTCCTCGGCCACACAGCCTGCAGAGAGTAACTCTGACGTCGGAGAGGCCTGGAGGGCTACATCGGTCGGCTTGGCACTCCTCTTTTCTCCCCGGCTTTTCACATAACCCAAGGCTCTGGAGGGGAAGAGAGGAGGCAGGCTGCGCTATGCTCAGGGGGCATGAAGCACTTCCAAAATAGCACTGGGTAAATAAGATCGCATGGGAACCAAACATCAGCTTTCTCTGCCACATTTAGGCCTGTCCTGCAGGGGTCAGGACTCTCCATTTCTCACATCTAGACATGAGTGACACCCTGAATAAATCACACCATGCTCAAAAATCCCCTCCCCGAGCATCAGGGGTATGCTAATGGTTATGTTGCCCACTGGGGCCTCCTGTGCTTTAATCAGCTTGCCATGGGCAAATGATGACAGAGGGACCACCATGCTTCTGATGGTTTCTGAGGTACAACTCCAGAAAGTAAATGCCAGCTATCATTGCTGGCACAGTAGGTACACCAACACATTAGTTTAACTTTGGCCACATGTCCTAGAGTTTGATTTTTATTAAAACTTACAGAATCCAGCCTTATTTCTGTTTCTTTAATGTTATTCAAACAATTGTGGAATCATGGAATAAAGTTGAATATATATATATATATATATATATATATATATATATATATATATATATATATATATATTTCCTGTAGGATATTGGTTTTGACTTGGTTTGTGCCAAATTTGGTGGTATTACCAGGGATTTTAAAGGTTTAATTCACCTGTCATTAATTACTCACCCTCATGTCATCCCACACCCGTAAGACCTTCGTTCATCTTCACTCATTCATCTATCAATGCACTTTTTATGCGCCAAAAAAAAAAAAGACTTTATTCAACAATATCTAGTGATGGGCGATTTCAAAACACTGCTTCATGAAGCTTCAAAGCTTCTTAAATATGTCTTTAGTAGCTTTCTGGGCATCTGAAAGTGTTAATTGTCTTGCTGGCAATGCAGGCCTCACTGAGCCATTGGATTTGATCAAAAATATCTTATTTTGTTTTCCGAAGATGAACGAAGGTCTTACGGGTGTGGAACAACGTGAGGGTGAGTAATTAATGACAGAATTTAAATTTTTGAGTGAACTAACCCTTTAAGGTGATTTTGTTTTGGAACCTTCAGAAAACTTTAACTCGATTTTTCTCAAAATTGACTTTGCTGACTCTATTGACTTCAAACAGGCGTAGCTCAGTAATTTATTTTTTTTTTTTTTGGGATTCCAACAAATCATACATCGTATTGAAGGTTTTTTTAATAGAGATTGTGACAATGACAATAACTCATTTTTGATCATTTGCTGTAATTTGCCAGCACCGGTCACACACACATCCATTTTTACCCTTTACCCTTGTTTTATCTCAAAATATTAAAATGTTTGTATTTAATAATACATCAATAGAGATGTGGTGAAAATGACACTGTGGCGAGCGTTTCCCGTACTTTCAGAAATGAAAGGAAAAGTGTGTTTTAAGTGGGTGTTTTCTAGATGTCCACAGGACCAAAAGTGTCCATAGTTGAAGAAACACCATTTAAGCGTCTCTCTTGGGTTGTAAAATCTTCAGTAGTATAGGAGAGATGAGAGCTGGAGATCACAAATATTACAAAAAAAAAAAGAAAGAATGATCTTTATCCACTGTCATTTCATAAATAAAGTCAGTCTGCATTGTATCATTGCGGGCTTATCTGCATCCTCGAATGCTTCTTTCATGTATTTGAACTTTCTGTGTTTATGTAGTCTCCATATGGCTCCTCGTGGTGAGCTTTGAAGGTCTTTTTTTACTCTGCAACTTCAGGGCTTTAGTGGGTCTCTGCACTTAAGACAAGCATCAACAGCTGCTCTGTGGCCTGTGCTGTGAATAATGCACTTCCACTGTGTCTGTATGTTGTTGATCTGAGGTATGGGATAGAGTTTACACTTTTCATGTTCCATCAGTTCAGCTATGAATGGAATTAAGGCCACCCCTGACACACACACACACCGCTGTTGCCTCCACCAGAAGGGCCTGTGTCTTGGCCTGGCAGGCCATCAGAAACCATCATAGAGTAGACTTGTGATGAGAGGCACAGAGTGACACCCTCGACCACACACACTCACACATACATATACTCACACACACACTCCCCAGAGTGTGTCAGTGCTGCCGCCTCATCTGATTAACAGGAGCATGAGGCTTTACATGACCTTTTTTCCTAGAATTCTCTCCAGGGTCGGGATGCTCAACCTTTTTTCCCCGCAGAAATTTCTCCGGTGTCTGGATACTCAACACAATTGCAGACTGTTTGCGCTTTACTTTTTCCCAGTATAGTCTGTCTTCACCCCTCCTTGTGTGCCCGTTTGCATTGGCCGCTGCTGCCGGCATGAATGTAGCCCTTATTAGAGGAAAGAAAGTGTTTGTGACACCTCGGCCCACCGGTGTGGCACTGCGGTTGAGTTGTCTCCTCTAGTCCTCTCACATGAACACCCTCAGTATATCGCAGGGTTCAATCAACACTGTTTCCTCACTCAAGGTGTCACTCTTTATAATTAGCACACACACATACACGTGCGCAGTGCCAGACTGCACTAGAGGAGAAGAAGCCTGTCAACGCACCTGTACTCAGGCGTCTCCTGGATGTGGATGGCTCATTAAATTGATTCGATCATAGAGATGATGCCGCAGAGTCTGTAGTGGGGCACAGCCTGTGGCTGAGATGTCCACTGTTGATGTCCTGAAATGCACAACCCCATACCCCCCCCCCTGGCTTTTAGGACTGTATAATAATATTTATTATCTAATTAATATCAGTCTCAGTTTTCGTTTGAGTGATCTCGATATAGTTTCTTAAAATCCCAAGATCAGTGTTTTGTTCTATGCCTGTGTTCAGTTCAATCTGCTGAACCTACTGCCCCACAGCAAATAAAATCATATTTTAGAAAATTCATTTTATCCAAATCATATTTTTTGATGTCCACTTTGAATTTAATATGATAAAAAGGTTATGTACAGTGGAATAATGGCATGAAAAAAGTTTTTCTATTCATTTGACCTTGCGGCCTGCAAACAATAGCACAAATAGCGATTTAACCTGTTCTTTTTAATTAATCAACCTACACTGTAACCAGTATAGCCCAATTCATGAACAAATGACAAATTGGGGCAGTCATGGCCTTATAGTTAGAGAGTCAGACTGGTAACCCGAAGGTCGAAAGTTCAAGCCTCAGTACCAGCAGGAAATGACTGAGGTGCCCTTGAGCAAGGCACCTAACCCCCAAATCACTCCCCGGGCGCCACAGCAAAATGTCTGCCCACTGCTCCGGGTGTATGTGTCCATGTTTTGCAGTGTGTGTGTTCACTGCTCACTACTCCTAATGTGTGTGCACTAACTGGATGGGTTAAAGGTGCCCAAGAATGCTTTTTCACAAGATGTAATATAAGTCTAAGGTGTCTCCTGAATGTATCTGTGAAGTTTCAGCTCAAAATACCCCATAGATTTTTTTAAATTAATTTTTTTAACTGTCTATTTTGGGGCATCATTAACTATACACTGATTTTTTCAGCGCGCCGCCCCTTTAAATCGCGTGCTCCCTGCCACACGAGCTCTCGACTATATTACAGCACATTTACAAAGTTCACACAGCTAATATAACCCTCAAATGGATCTTTACAAGATGTTTGTCATGCATGCTGTGTGCATACATCGAATCATGTGAGTAAAGTATTTATTTTGATGTTTACATTTGATTCTCTATGAGTTTGAGGCTATGTTCTGTGGCTAACGGCTAATGCTACACTGTTGGAGAGATTTATAAAGAATGAAGTTGTGTTTATGCATTATACAGACTGCAAGTGTTTAAAAATGAAAATAGCGACGGCTCTTGTCTCCGTGAATACAGTAAGAAATGATGGTAACTTTAACCTCATTTAACAGTACATTAGCAACATGCTAACGAAACATTTAGATAGACAATTTACAAATATCACTAAAAATATCATGCTATCATGGATCATGTCAGTTATTATTGCTCCATCTGCCATTTTTCGCTGTTGTTCTTGCTTGCTTACCTTGTCTGTGAACAGATCCAGACGTTAATACTGGCTGCCCTTGTCTAATGCCTTGAACATGGGCTGGCATATATGCAAATATTGGGGGCGTACATATTAATGATCCCGACTGTTACGTAACAGACGGTGTTATGTTGAGATCCGCGTGTTTTCCGGAAGTCTTTTAAACAAATGAGATTTACATAAGAAAGAGGAAGCAATGGGGTTTGAAACTCAATGTATGTCTTTTCCATGTACTGAACTCTTGTTATTCAACTATGCCAAGATAAATTCAATTTTTCATTCGAGGGCACCTTTAAATGCAGAGGACAAATTCCGAGTATGGGTTACCATACTTGGCCTTCACATGTCACTTTCACTCATAAACTGTTTTTTTTTTAGTAAATTAAAACCTACAGTACAGTACAGTGTAACCTGTAGAGTCAGATTCATGCAAATTACTCTTTAAAAAAAGTTATTTCTACTGAATCAATATACAACTCAAACATTGTAGCATGATTCATGAACAAATTGTGAACAGTCTTATGAACAGTCTTATTCACACAATTGGCTCTTTTTTATATATATATATAAAAAACTCTCTTTCTCTCTCTCTCTATGTATGTATGTATGTATGTACGTATATTTTGCAATGTACCAAGCTGGAAGGTTCCTTGTACAATTTACAGCAAATAGCTGAGAGAATGTTTTTTTTTTTTTTTTTTTAATTGTTTCTCAGATCTTGTGAATCTGAATTGAATTTTTTATCGATATCCAGCCCTAATGGCTTTGACGTTGACTTTCATATTGTGGGCAACAGCTCTGGGAAAAACCAAGCTGGGTTGATGGGAGAAAGGGTTAGCTGGAAAATAGGGTACAGGCCTGGGAACCAACGGCTCTGCCGAGCAGCAAAGGCCAGGCAGGGCCGTGTGGAGGGGTGGGAACATGAGGAGCAGTGTCCTGCCAGGCTGCTCTTCCCGCGGGAGCCTCGGACCAAGAGACACTCGGAGTCGATAGGCTCTCTTCCTGCCGCGGGGTCAGGGCCCCTCCACAACTTCCCACCGACCCGGCAGGGCCCGGCTCACAGTGGCAGGTTAAAATTAGTCTCTCTGGCTGAACTCGAGGCCTCCCTCTCTCAAGCCACTTGCCTGGCTCTGAGAACCAGAGAGTCTGATAAAGCACGTAGTTTTCACACAGTAACTCTTCTCTGTCAGAGAGACAGATACTATCCATTTTCTTTTGGCCCCCACGCTGAGAGGCGGAGGATGATGGGGCTTTTGCGCACTCCGTACTTGGGAGTGAAGCTCAGTGCTGAACTCTGTCTGAACTCCCGCTCCATGATTTCTGCTTTATTATGACGCCAATTTCATTTTAAAAGCTGAATCAGGCCGCAGTTCCCCTCAGAAGCAATTAAAACACAGCAGGGGCAACCTGTAGGATATCCTTTGCTGTCTCTTCAAGACGGCCAGATGCGCACTGAGGCAACCTGTTGGTTATAACAATGTTTTTCTTCCTTTTGTTGTACTCCCTTGCTCACGCTATCCCACGTTAGTCATTCCAAATCACTCACAGGTACTCTGGCACTTCATCAAAGATTGAATTTACCACATGGATTCTTATTTTTAACATTAAATGTTGTTGTCGGTTTATGTTTTATAACATTAGCCCAACTTGTTTCGATAAGACATGACATAGCACTAATTTGTGTGTTTAAAGTGTGAGTCAAGCTTTCCAGTCTGTTAAAAGGTGCTCCTGTAACAGCTCCTAGTTGTTAATTCAAACAAACGTCAGCGCTAATGTGTCCAAATGCTCCCAAATAAAGCGAGTGTTTGCCCACAGAAGTGGAAGCTCCTTTCTTAGGTTCCCGGGGTAAGTGATATTGACCAGTCCAATCCTGGCCAGTCTTCTGCCGGCCTTCCAGTAAGAGGGTGTGTGTCTATGTGTGTGTGTGTGTGTGGAGGATCGATGCATGTGAGGCCAGTCAGCACGTGTGTTTAGACAAGTTTGAAGGGATAATGGCTGTTGCCGCTCGGACACACCGATCTAATGGAGACGAATGGCTCCAATCCTCATTAAAAGCAAAGCCAATGGACTAGAGTTTCGGTGTTAATGTACTGCTTTCAATGTTAAGGTGTGTGCTGGCTCTCAGAGTCAAAACAAGATAAGAGTGTTTTCACACCTGGTTAGTGTAGTGGTGGTTTTTCAAACCCTAAGACATTTTAGTCAGCAAGTTTGCAACTAAAAGGGTGACATTGGAAATGATGATAAAAAACTCAAGCTCCAGATGTTTTGTTTATATCCTCCATGTTTATTGCTAGCTACCAACTTCCTGAACATTGACACATCTAGCTTAATGGTACAGTCATTTGAAGGTTACTTTTTGGCCCTCCTTTTGAGATTTTTTAATACCACAATAACGCAAAAGTCAGGCAACTAAAATATGATTGCAGTATGTTTCTGGCCATGTGACAGACTATCCTGTTTCAGCTCACAATGATTCAATAACTTATACTGAGTAAACAAAAGCTGCTTTTCAAATCATAGCTGCCAACCTAGACAGCATAATTATGTATAACATCCATTTTTGTATATAATTTCAGATAGCTGTTTGATCTCGATAATTCTTAGTAGAAATTCATTGTAAATTAAAAAAAATTATATATTTTTTTAATTGTATATTTCTTGAATTTTCATTTATTTCTTTAAAATATTATAAAATAATTAAAAATTATTATGAAATATGTTATTATAAAATAAACTTACAGTAGTTCCTTGAATAATGTACAGTATGCATGAACCTGTAACCTGTATGAACTCAAAGCCCGTACTCTCTTACCAGTAACTATAGTGATAGTGACCAAAGTAAATTTGTCATTCATCAAATCTTCATTAACCGACAGCAGCTTTTACTGTATATCTGGGTAGAACCACACATGAAAACCTGCAACACATGGTAGACACGCGTTTGTGCAGCGCAGAACGATTCTCTCGCACTGTCGTGACAGACAACTAGTTGTCTGGTTCCGTTCGCACACAGCGGGTTTTCCGAGAATGCTGTTGTGAAAATTTACAGGGATGTGAGTTCGTTTCTAGAATGCGGTTGTCACACCCATAAATAACTGAACTGTGTGTGAACGTAACCATATTAAGGGCTCAAATATAGGACTAACAGCCATACACTGTAAACCCCAATGCTCAAAATAATTAACTGGTTTGAGTAGGACAAACTTAAATTAAATTAGTTCAGTCAAATTAACTTTTATGAGTATTTATCACTTTCTTTTTCTTTCAAGTTCACAGAACATATATTTTAACTTAAGTAAACTGAACTGTTTAATTGTTTTGAGTTTTATTAACTTATTTCTTTTAATTTAGACGAATTTAAGTTTAACTTAAACTGGGCTGGGATTTCTATTTCCCAGCATGCTTTGCTCATTGCACTCGAAAAGGAGACTAAATGTTATAATGAAGTGTTATATAATGTTTCTTTGTGCAAGATTAATGTTAAGTGGGAGATTTAGTAGTGATTAATGTTTTGTTATGCTAATTTAGAAGAGTTTCTGTTAATGTGGGTTTTTGGAGAGTTACCATCATGGTGACAAGTGGTGTATGCGGCTTGGTTTGAGAGCAAGTATGTTAAATTCTTTATATTGCTTTACTCATTCAACAAGTGTTACACCATGCTACTGTTAACACGTTAGCAAATTAGCAAGTTAGCATTTTCTGAATTAGCTTGTTGTAGCTAGTTAAGTTTACACTAATAAAAATGTTTACATTGAGGTTTCATGATAATTTTAAGTTAAATGTATGAATAAATGTACTCAAACATTTCAAGTTAAGAACAATTATAATGTATGAGTACAAAATAAAAAACAGTTCTGTTTACTTTGAATTTCTTTACTTACTGATTGCCTCACATTTTTCAAGTTTTGCCAATTTATTCGGGTTCATAGTGTATTCTGCTGCGGTGCGAGTGTGAACTACATTAATATTGTATTTATGTTAATATGATATGACAATGGGACTAATAATTTTATTTATTTTGTAATTACATTATATTTTTATTTTTTATTTCTATAATATATATAATATTTTATATTATAATATGAAATATTTTTTAATTATAATACTTTTTTTTATTTTTAATTCATTAGGGCCCGCGCACCGATGGTATGAGGACCCTATTTTAAAGGTGCCCTAGAACTTCTTTTTAAAAGATGTAATATAAGTCTAAGGTGTCCCCTGAATGTGTCTGTGAAGTTTCACCTCAAAATACCCCATAGATTTTTTTTAAATCATTTTTTGAACTGCCTATTTTGGGGCATCATTAACTATGCACCGATATATAGGTTGCGGCCCCTTTAAATCTCCCGCTCCCCCTCCCCCGGAGCTCGCGCTTGCCTTGAACAGCATAAACACAGTTTACACCGCTAATATAACCCTCAAAATGGATCTTTACAAGATGTTCGTCATGCAGGCTGCTTGCATACATCGGATCATGTAAGTATAGTATTTATTTGGATGTATTACATTTGATTCTAAATGAGTTTGAGGCTATGCTGCGTGGCTAAAGCTAACATTACACACTGTTGGAGAGATTTATAAAGAATAAAGTTGTGTTCATGCATTATACAGACTGCAAGTGTTTAAAAATGAAAATAGTGACGGCTCTCTTGTCTCCGTGAATACAGTAATAAACGATGGTAACTTTAACCACATTTAACAGTACATTAGCAACATGCTAACGAAACATTTAGAAAGACAATTCATAAATATCATGTTATCATGGATCATGTCAGTTATTATTGCTCCATCTGCCATTTTTCACTATTGTTCTTGCTTACCTAGTCTGTTTATTCAGCTGTGCACATCCAGACGTTCTGCCCTTGTCTAATGCCTTTCATAATGTTGGGAACATGGGCTGGCATATGCAAATATTGGGGGCGTACACCTGTTACGTAACAGTCGGTGTTATGTTGAGATTCGCCTGTTCTTCGGAGGTCTTTTAAACAAATGAGATTTATATAAGAAGGAGGAAACAATGTAGTTTGAAACTCAGTGTATGTCTTTTCCATGTACTGAACTCTTGTTATTCAACTATACCAATATAAATTCAATATTTAATTCTAGGGCACCTTTAATTGCTTGGTCCATTATTCTTCTTTCCCGAAATGAATCGCATTTTTGAGGACCTAAACATGCTCGAAAGCTCATGAAACTTTGCACACGTGTTGAAAATTTACGTCTGATAAGGGTTTCAGAATTAGGTGTGGCAAAATGGCTCAATAGCGCCACCTACAAAATTTCAATTAAGCGTTCTTCGCGCTACGTTTCACGTACAAGTATGAAATTCGGTTGACAGATGTAACAGCCCAATACCTACAAAAAAGCTGGGGTGCAATATCTGTAAACCCAACAGGAAGTGAGATATTTTGAATTTTCTCTGCAAAATTTTTGCAGTTTTTGCCATTTCCAGATTTATGGATGTTGTACTTTAATAAACTCCTCCTTGAACTTTAATCGGATCAACAACATATTTGGTCAGTATAATCTTAAGGCCTTATTGATGTTAAATTGCAAAGATCTAGAGTTTTCACTGAAGGGCGTGTCCGTGACGGCCTGACAAAATTCGATGTTTTGCCATGAAACAGAAAGTTGTTGTAACTCGGGCATACAATATCCGATATGCCCCAAACTTTGCATGTTTTATAAGAGTCTTGGCCTGAAGACATCTACATGGAAATATTCAGTTACAGTCATAGCGCCTCCTGTGGGCAACAGGAAATGACATGTTTTACTCTGTGATTAGTTCCTCATAAAGATTAAACCAGATAAACACCATATGTTTTCAGTCTAATCTTAAGGCCTTAGTGATTTTAAATTGCAAAGATCTTGAGTTTCTATTTCTCCTGTATTTACTCACATTTATTTTACCCACTCTTCACTGTTTTCCTAAGACCAATGGGTGGTGGTGGCTCCGGGTGCGAGGGCCCTTTCATCGCTGCTTGCCGCTTCAAAAACAAATGAACCCAGTGTAAAAGCACCACCACACGTTAAAGTATGTAGTGTGTTGTTGCTCAAATTCGCAATCACTGGCCAAGATTACATGACATACACTCTTAGAGCAAGATGTAAAAAATGCATCCAAGAAGCATGTTTTTGTTTTTTCTTGAACATATTTGGTTGATGTTTTCTCATGGCAGACACAGCTTAGAGAGAAGGGCTCCAGAGTTCATGAATGACGCTGGGTTGCATTAAGATGTCCGTGCACATTCTGATGAATGGGGATGAATGGGATTTGCCATATCATGCAGTGCCACAACCAACAGAAAAGCAAACAGATAGCACATCCTTCTCACATTCATCAAGCTATATTTCACAATCTCTTCAAAACGAATGACCAGAGCTGACCGTCAGCGGCCAATTTGTGTCTCCTCTGCCCTCTGATGTGTGGGAGTAACAATTATCAGCAGGCTGAGAATATGTGTCTATTTAAAATATTCACTTAATTTTCTCAGTTTCTTCCTCTTCTTGACTGCAAAGTTCATCCTGTGCTAGAAGAAGTGGGCGATTTAACAGCTACCCATATAAGCCGGCTCACATATCTCTTGGCTTTGTTGTTTGGTCCAAGCTTGAGTGTGTTTTGTGATCTGTTTGGTGGGTGGGTGGGTGGTTGTATTCTTGAGAAATTGTGCGAGTGTGTATACCCCTCAATCCTCAAGTTTACAACTGCATCATAATCATCATCTGTGTATGATTATGTGATACAAACACAGTGTGTGTACACACTACCGAGACTCTGTGTGTGTTTGTGTGTGAGAGACGTCCCGGTGTAGGACTGGCTGGAGGGCAGGGTATAGCGTGCATGTAGAGTGTCCGTAGCAGGGGACGCCAGGCTGTCTCCAGGATCTGAGGCCCTCCCCACCAGCGCAGACACAGGAAGAGCGCTCCATAAATCAGCCCAGATTAGAGGGGCCGCTGGGCCAAGCTCCCCAGACTGCGCTGTTTAATGTCAGAGCACCAGAGATGGCTTAAACAGTCCCTTCTCGCTTTCGCTTCACTTTTTATTAAATCTGTCTCTCTCAAACTCAAAGGAGAAGACTGAGAATCGAAGGTGAGAATGCAAGAGGAAGAATGGGATGTGGAGAGGCAGAAATGATGAGCTTTCCAGTAACAGAGCGACTGGATTTACAAAGTATCTGTTGTGTTAGATAGCTGAGACTAATCTGAGCCTGGGGAGAGAGGGCCATCCTGCTCGCACTCACTCTCCGGCCGAACAAAGGGCCCTCGATGTCTGCACGGAAATGCAGCGTCACACAACACATTCTGACACACACATTCTCTCTGACTTGATGCGCACACACACACACATTATTTTTCTCACGCTCACGGACAAATGCTCTCTGTCACAAGCTCTCGCTGTCATTTCCCGCTGCCTGTATCAGGTACCACATGTTTTCCTTATTATTAGCTGTGCTGTCTCAACCCTCCGGGGCAGACAGTGCTCACTTCTGATGACACTGCATTGTTTGGAAAATCAAACAGTCAGCTGAATTTCTGTGGTCTTGTACTTTTGTAATAGCAGTCGCTAATACAATACAATAAAGTTGGTATGAGCCACCAGTCATTTAAAATAACAAAAAGTGAAAATAAAGTGACATTTTTGGGGTTAAGAACAAAAGTTATCACAATACTAGCATTAACTGTTAATGAAACATGGAAAAATAAACATAAAAAACATCATACCTGCATGTACCAGTTATGTAATTTATTGGTACTTTTTGGTAATTTCATGACTTAATGATTGAAAACAACTGACGTTGCATGCTGTAATTTCTTTTGCGCATTATTTACACCGAAGTTACGTACAGCGCGCGTCGCCGCATTTGAAGAGTGTGCATTACTTGCTGACAGGACAGGAAAAGTTTGTTTTTCTAAGGGAGAAATTTTTTTTATTTAGTAACAAGTTATGAAAATAAAATTTAAATAATGACACTGGCATATAGCCTGACATCTCATCTGATTGCAGATACTGAATCAGGACAATACAGTTTTCTCAGGCACTCTTTACTTAAACTGCGTCTGACAATGTCAACAGCTTTCCCGCACGTCTTTCAAAATAAAATTCTTGCACCAGAAAAACATAGAATTACATTTGTTGTTGTTTCTTTGACTGCATACTCTGCGACCCACTCAAAACACTTGCAACCCACTTTTGGGTCGCGACCCACCAATTGAGAAACACTGGTATAGAATATAGTAACCTATTTATTTAAAACTTTGTTGTCATATACTTTTTAGGTAGTTGTTTGTTCTCATTTATTATTTTTTTCAATTATATTTTATATTATCTATCTATCTATCTATCTATCTATCTATCTATCTATCTATCTATCTATCTATCATCTATATATCAATCATCTATATATCAGGTAGGTAGTTGTTTGTTCTCATTTATTATTTTTTTCAATTATATTTTATATTATCTATCTATCTATCTATCTATCTATCTATCTATCTATCTATCTATCTATCTATCTATCTATCTATCTATCTATCTATCTATCTATCTATCTATCTATCTATCTATCTATCTATCTATCTATCTACCTACCTCCTTAGATAATGACAATCTGAGTGGTGACTAAACGATTTTTTCAACAAGGCACGTACAACAAGCTTAGCAGAAAACACGTTGAAAATACACTAAAACTGTTTCTCAACAGTGTTTTGCAGTCTGAATGAATCAATATTATTTAAACTGTTTATAGACACACTTTGTCATTTTGGCTTCTTTCTATGTAGATTAATTGAATTTGAAGATAAATATGATCCTGCTTCTCATATATTTAGGGTGTACTCGCACTAGGCGATCTGAATAATGATGGAGCACGTTTGACCACCAAAGTCTGGTTTGTTTGACTTGTGAGATCGATCCGTACCCTTCCTGGGCGCGGTACACTGAACCATGCCCTGGTACAAGGTAACCATGCCTAGTGTGAGTACGCCCTTAGATTTCATGATGATCCGGGTTGTATTTTCTATAAGGAGTGCATGTAAACACCACTGTGCTAGACCATGTCTCCACTCAATTTTACATTTCAAAATTCATTGTAAAAGCCTAAGATGTGTTTAAAACAAAATTTGGCTCAGTTCATCCACTTTTCTACTACTCCATCTATCTTGTATTAGAAAGTGTGGGTCACAGGTCCACATCATTTTCCAGCAAAGTCTGTCACCATAAAGTAATGGCTTTCTTGTTGTTCTTTCCTATTTTTGGGTATAGAGACTGAACAGTATCATTGCGTTGGCTCACAGACATTTTCTCTCCATATTTTAAAAATAATTATATTTTGACAACTTTTTTTTCCCATCACAATCCAATTACAGTTTCCAATCCTGTCCTAATGATAGCTTTTGAATGTAATAAAGTGTGTATGGTATCTTTGGCTGAAACCAAAGGAAATCCTTCAAAAGTGAAACCAGGCCAGTAAAAACACCAGTAGCTCTAACCTCTTGTCTTTTCTCTCCACCGTCTATGTGTTGGTCATTTAAACACAGCCAAAGTTTGGTCTGCAATCTTTAAATCAGTGTCTTTCTCTCAGAATTGCAATGGACTGCAGTGAACGTGACGTATTTCTCAGTATACTTGTAGCGAAGGGCCATGGGAACTGTGCGTTGCGTGAAGTCACAGAGATATTTGTCAAAAAAAGTTGTTAGAATGGTCATGCTGACGCCCCTCCTCCTCTTCAGCATGTCACAGGGAAAGTATTGATCCACAACTTCCCAAAGTTATTTATAATTGAAGATAAACAAGGAATGTCCATTTGCCTGGGAGCCATGTCAATGGGGGTGTGTTGTTGTTTTTATTTTCTGTTTTTCTTATTTCTTTTTTTTTCTTGTGAGTTCTTAAAGGAAGTTCTCAAGGGGAATGATTTTTTTGTAAGACAAGTAAAAATAAAATAAATAAATATGTATATATAAAAAAAAAAACAAGTGATAAACCAAGTGACACCATCCCATGTAACGTGGGAAGGAAACTGTTTGCGTTATGGACGTAACACATCCTATTATTATCCCAATGTGTGTGACAGCTCTGACCAGAGCTGCCCTTAAACACACACTGAGCTGTTTGAGGAGAAATGCTACTTCCTCTGTCCACACACACACACAGACCATCTAAGGCCAGACCATTCCCAAGTCTTATTTCTGACAGCCTTTATGGGAATGCTTAAATATAACCCTGGCAGCCAGCAGAGACATAATAATCAAATGCGTTGAGCAGCATTTTTTCCCACTTCAAGGTGGTCCTGCTAATCTTCGAGGGCACTGTCACCATCTTGGTTGGAAAGAAGTATTGGCCATCAATTAGGGCATTTAAGGGCAGTGTTGGCTTTGCCAGACTCATTCCCTCTTTCACCACAAAGCAGGAACGTCTTAAGCCACAGCGACTGATTCCTCGCCTCTTCAAATTTAACCTTGACATCATTTTACACAAACACATAAGCTTTTTCCACAGACCATCAGCAGAAATTGATGTTCGTGAGCATCAATTAGCACTAAGGGCTGTGATGGAGAGTTTGACAAGTTAAGATGGATAATTTGTAAGTTTTAGTTTAAGGGTGTAGAAAGAGCTAAATCATCATTTTCAGGACACAAACTAGGGTTTGTGTTCTTTCCTGACTGATGTCAGAGATTTACTTTATTTATTTATTGGTGTATAATATTGGATATTTAATTGTGCATACACATTTCCCCTATTTTTTTTATTTAGATTGCATTACAATCATCTATTTTACACTTAAAGTTAATATTTAAAAACACTAATGCTTTAATAACACTATTAACAATCTGAACTGTAAAAAGAATTTAGTGTCTGTCTTTTTTTCTTCTTTGTAACACAAAAGAAGATATGGGGTCCAATATTAAAATACACATCCATTTTTTTAAACTGTTGTGAATTCTATATTAAGCATTTAAAATGATTGATTTTACTTTTTAATGTTTTATTTTTATTTTATTTAGACTAGGTAGTAGGTAGCAGAATTAGAATTTTAATATTGGCCATTTACACTACCGTTCAAAAGTTTGTGGTCAGTATGATTTAAAAAAAAATAATAATAATAATAAAAAAAAAAAACTTTAAGTGAGAGTAGAGACATTTATAATGTTACAAAATATTTCATTTTAAAATAAATTGTTCTTTTTTTCATCAAAGAATCCTGAAACATTCATAATAAGAAGAAATGTTTCTTGACCACCAAATCTCCATATTAGAATGATTTCTGAAGGATCATGTGACACTGAGGACTGGAGTAATGATGCTGAAAATTCAGCTTTGCCATCACAGGAGAAAATTACAATTTAAAATAGAAAACAGTTATTTTAAATTGTAATAATATTTCACAGTATTACTGTTTTTAATGTATTTTCGATCAAATAAATGCAGCCTTGGTGAGCAGAAGAAACTTTGAAAAACATTTTAAAAAATCTTAGCAAATTTTGAAGAGTAGTGTATCATTTATCAGCACATAATAATTATTGGCCAGAATTGTAACATCGGTGCATCCCTAACACCATGGCACTCATCTGAACAAATTAAAGATACTTCAGTGCTGAGGTGTTAAATCAGATCTACTGGAGGAAGGAAAGGCACCCAGAAAGGTCATAGTGAAGAGGGAAATGATCTCACAGAGCTCAATGTTTGCAGGGGTGTCTGGACCTCTCAACACCATTCGGCAGCAGCCCCACCTGCCCAACTCCCACTCTCCTCAAGGCTGAAATAAACCAAATGCTTCCCCGAACGTACGTTATCCCCTCTCTTTCATCAACAAACGGTGCTAATGACTTGTTCAAAGCGATTTGTTCTTGCTCCTGCGGAGAGAAAGTTTTGATGATGTACGGCGGCCTCGGGTGGTGTGGCCCTTAAGAAAGCTTTGACACTTGGAAGGCCTCCCATCGCCTGCGAGCTGGTTCAGCGGCACTGGTCCTCACGCTTCATGGTCTAAAACTGTCACCATGTGTAGAATTACAACAATTAGCCTGTGATTTGTGTGAGACTGTGGCCCGAGGCTGCGGACCACCCATGCGTTGCTGCTGGGGAAAGGTGCTGGTGACTCAGCCCTCTGTAGGCGTCGGTGGAGCCGCTCTACAGATTGAGCAGCTGGCTAGCATTGTATAAAGAGGGGTCAAACTGTAAGGCTTCCTTCCGGGGGATTCTGTTGAGGGCAATTGAATGCATTTTTAGCATATTAGCTGCTTTTTAAAAATGACAACCCCTAGTGCTCTGCTACTACAGACAATTCTCGATATTGAAGTCTCAGTGAACTATTGTCTCATTTTTGTTTGCTTTTGGACCAGCTATAGATGCATCTGATGCTTTTTGGAACAGAAAACTGGCATTGAATGGTTAGTGTACAAATTAATTAGGCTACACATTGCAAACAAGATCCTCTTTGTGGCTGGCAGACTTCCTCCCACAAGAGAATAACGGTTGTATATCTCACATGTCGTCTGCTTTGATTGTTTATCCATGCCTGGCGTGGCCAAGTAAACAATCTCTTGACCATAGACTGTCACTAAATCTCATCTCAACACATTTTTTATGGTAATTCTTGACTTTTTTTATGCACAATTTTATTTTATTTATTTATGCACAGCTTTGAGGTTTTAATGATTGAATTTTACTACATCCAAAAATGATAATTCTGTCATCATTTACTCACCCTTCTGTCAAAAGAAGATGTTTTGAGGAATGTTGGTAACCAAACAGTTTTTGGAAAGAAAAATGCAATGGAAATCAATGGGAACCAAAATTGTTTGGTTAACAACATTCTTCGAAATATCTCTTTTTGTGTTACACATAAGAAAGAAAGTCATACAGTAAATGATGACAGAAGGCCTTCTGAAGCGAAGCGATGCATTTGTGTAAGAAAAATATATATATTTAACAAGTTATAAAGTAAAATATCTAGCTTCCACCAGACCGCCTTCTGTATTCAACGTACGAAGAAAGTATAACGCCCTTTCCCAGTTCAAAAGGCTTACACTACTTCCTCTACTCCTCCACTACATACAGTTACGCTTTTTCGTAAGTTGATTGTGTTTGTCAGAAATAAGAAAGTCATATATACCTAGGATGGCTTGAGGGTGAGTAAAGCTTGGTGTAATTTTCATTTTAAAGTGAACTCATCCTTTAAGTAATTTAAAGGAGCTATTTGTAGAATTCAGAAACCTTTGTTTATCAGCGACGCCAGTGGCCGTTAAGTGAACTGCAGCTAGCAATTTGCTACTACTTGCACTCGTAAACACGTTTCTTTGCCTGAAACATTGACATTACAGTACAGAATGGCTATTTCAGCATTATCCTGAACATTATATAAGCATTCATTTCATGTGTCATTGAACAGAAGAAAGGCTTTCCGGAGCATGTGTAAATGCCACATCCTTTTGATTTTCCCGGCAAAAATGTCCCAAGTTTTTTTTTTTTTTTAAATCCAACATTTTCATAATTATAGCGATATTCATACATTTAGGCTGTTGTAAGTCACAAAGCCATTTAAAAAGAAGCAAGAGAACCGTTTGGCAATGTCTCCAGGTATGCTGAATCTCCTGAGATCGTCTGTGATGGGCTAAATAACCTGAGATCAGTGACTGCTGCAGGTAAAGGGCTCCATTTACTGTCCCCTACTATCTGAATGGAGCATCTAACTACTGCCTATCCAACAGGCTTCACTCACTCTAATTGTGAGTAACTATTTGGCTTTGAAGTCTGACATGAGGAATCTGTGGTATTCTTCAGAGTCTGTGCCTAAAAGGAACGTCCTCTATCCACATTCATTATGTCCCAGCTCAAGTGTATAAACAGTCGAATTAAATAATGGCAATTGATATTTCTGAGCAGAATGGCTGTTTTGTGTTCCGCTAATGCTTGTTGATGATTTATATAAGTGTAGTTTTTGAGCTCTTGTGTGACTTTAAAGGCTCCCCTGAATCTAAAGCCCCTGCTTTTTGCTAGACTTAGACACCATTGACTTCTAGGTGAAATGTGCTTTCCTGAGACCTGATGCTCCTAATGAATATGTCCCTGAAGCAGCCCACCCCTTGTCCTTTGTGCCCCCATCCCATAGCGTTGTACTTCAACTTTGAAAAATGCCAGGAGAGTGTATCTCATGGCCCGAAGAATGTTTTATCTGCTCGAGTTATCGTTTTTCACTTAATGACTGCCATTATGGCCTCTGAGCGGCAGAACAGGCAGCAAGCAACTGCATAAGAAGTTTGAAGTTTTTTCTTCTTCTCCATTCCCTCTCCAAGGTGTAATGCAATCTAACCTTGGGAAGAGGCCTGGAGTGGCTGGAGCCGTAATGTGTAAGAGGCTCCTCTGTTAAAAGTGGCGTCGCCAGGGATGGAGCGAGGGGAGTTAGGGGCGAAGAAAGGCAAAGAACCGGGTCTGCTTCTTGTCACTCAGGGCAGCCTCTGCCCAGGGAGTCTGTACTGCAGCCCAACACGGCCAAGCAACCATGCTGACTCTGCTTTCATACAGCTACAGTGGGATACCCCATTTAAGAAGAAACAAGCCTCATCATCCATTAGATCACTCATAGACCAGGAGAACATGTCCAGGAGCTCCTTACTATACCTCTGCATGTCATGCCGGGGTGACCTGGATGACTGAAAATCAATATAGATGTAACCCCTGCTAATTCCAGCAGCTAAACCCCTCTGTTTTGTGTCACTTGTGTGAATAGGAACCAAGAGGCATCAAACCAGTGTTTGTATTTCTCTGTTTTAATGGGCCATTTGAATAAGCCAAGTTGTGACCTTCTGACACCCATCACAATGAGCAGGGCAACAGGGGATTAGCTGCTATTTTCTAACAACTTTCTCTCTTTCTTTCTCTCTCTCTCTCTCATTCTCACATGCCCACTGAGATCTTTCTTGGAACTATCTCTTGTGACAAGATCTAATGTAACACTTGTGTATTTGAGGTCACTACAAGTTCAATTAGCCTCGGCCACCTGTTTGCCTCTAAGATTTCGCCCAAACAACACTGGTCTAATCAACATGGTGCTCAAGGTAAACACACAGAAACTGACACTCTCCTAGTGATGTTTAAAGGAACATAGCCTTGAAATTACATTTAAGTATATGGGTCAATGACATGATTTAGATTTGTTTGTATGTTTGTTTGTCCTATGTATTAATTTATTCTGAAATGTATTCAAAATGCAATTCATACATAGACTTTAGTACACCTCTTCCATGTTGAGCATAAATAACTTATATTTATTTAATTAGTATAATCATTTTTTATTATTATTATAAAGAAGCAAAATTAGTTGAAAATGTTGAAAAGTGTCATGCGGTGCGACTTATTTTTGTATTTATTAATTTTTATTTTTAATATAACACTCTTCACCTTTTTTACATCAACTTTTTTAAAAATACAAATACACGTACACATATATTTAAGTATTACACACAGTGTTGGGGCTAATGCAATGCAAGTAGCTTGAGTTACGTAATCAGATTACTTTTTTCAAGTAGCTTGTTAAGTAATGCATTACTTTTAAATTTACAACAAAATATCTGAGTTAATTTTTCAAATATGTAATGCAAGTTACTTTGTTTTCCCATGTATTGACTGACAGCTCTCATACCCCCATGTTGAGAGAAATCGTGAGTAAATGCAGAGGTGTTGTGTGTGCTGTTTTCCATAAAAAGTAACTAAGTAACGCAATTAGTTACTTTTTTTAGGGAGTAACGCAATATTGTAATGCATTACTTTTAAAAGTAACTTTATAATTTGACTTTGACACCACATAAGTCATTAAAACTCATCTTGAGATTGTTTTCTTTAACATGGATGCACTTATTTAATTGACCAGTATGTGACTTTTATCGTGGACACTTATATGTCACTGACCCATGTTTGAGTGTAACTACGTGCAGTATATGTTGCCGTCTGTCCTCACATTTGCTCTGATTGAGTCGTCAGGCGTGAGCAGACTGGGTGATGAGAGCTGCCTGTGCTACTGCGGATATATTCTCTCGGGGATTGGCCTTCACCCCTGCGGATCAGGGCGTAAAATTGCCGGCCCTTTTGCACCCACATGTGTTGATAAGTCCCATTAATATCTCACTGATCCCTGCCAGCTCAGAAGCAGTGTGGGAACTCTAAGCCCTATCATGTAGAAATGGCTATCAGCACTCTGATATCGAGTAGAGAGGGAGTGGCCAGCGCTGATCCCCAGTAGGCCGGATCAGGGAAGCGTATGCGAGCCTATTAGGCATCAGCACTAACCGATCGGGGTGGGGGGGATGGAGTCAGGTCTGAGCTAGTGACAGGTGCCGGGCCTGGCTTTGGCTTGCCGTGACCCTCCGTGCTTTGTGGCGCAGGCTGGCGCTGCCCACCTAATCCCCGGCCAGCTGTTGCAGTTGTCGTCCCAATCAGGGTAAAGTGTCGGGGCAGGTGGCGGCTGGTTCAGGTAGCTCCCGCGCATGCTGATCGGCAGATCCGTGTGGCAGTGACAGAGCTCTGCTGTCATGGGGATGCTTTGTGCTGAAGGCCGGCTCCCTGAAAAATCTAGGCCACATGTTTCCAGAGCTGTCAGCGGCCCTCCGGCCTCCCATCCATTATCTCGCTGACGCTACGGGGCCCGCAGCATCTCGGGGCCCGCGGAGAGGGCAGGAGGTGGGTCAGGGTGCACCTAGACACCCCTGCCGGTGGTGAATGAATCAGTCCGTCTCTGTTAGAGCAAGTTGTCACAGTGCCATTCATCATGGCAGGAGGTTGTCTGTCTGAAGCGTTAGGTCTGCTGAACAGAAGCAGGATGTTGTGTCTGATGTTTAAACCTGGAGAGGTCATTTGCCCGGCCTTTACTATGACTTACAAGCTGAGTGTCTTGGATATTTTGGATATCTGGAATTCTACAGGAAGCCTGTTGTAAATCAGCGTGCGTATTTTGGCATGAACATTATGTGATAACCAGATTCAGTGGTTACTTTGCAAGTATAAAGCAGAATGATCTCCTAGTTTAAGCAGTGGAACGGAGTATATTAAAACAATCAATACATGAAGATGAAGATGCTGAGTGCTCCATCTGATCGATCAATACAATGGTTAACGTTTCTCCCGGATAGTTTTAACATCAAAGTCAATAACAAGCTTTGTAAATTGCTGCGTTAGAATAAAAGATCACTGGGGTCCAACCTTCTGCTCTCCAACCTTTGAAATTAATTAGATAATTATGGATAAATCCACTGTCAGAGGAGGACCGAGGATGTGTATTTGAGATTTAGTTGCAAATGTCATTTTCAAATACCTTCTCTGATCCTGAAAGATCTCTTGAGCATCAGGATTATCAGCTGTAATATTACCATAATGCTGTATTATTATGATAACGTTTTGATGTTGTATCATATGATTTTTATTTTAGTGTTATTGTATGGGGCTGTTTAATCATTGATCTGTTAAGTGGTGATAATTTAATCTTTTATGCGTATTCACTGTTGACTAATAAGTTTCAGCACAAACGCAGTCATTAAAAAATTAAAAACTATATACAGGAATGTGTTGTTAATGATAATAAAATAATGATAAATTATCACAACAAATGAAGTTCCTACTGAACGTAAATGCAAATTTAGCAGACTAAAAATTACCAGTACTTAAATTTAATTATATGTATTTAAATTGTGTATTATGTAGTTCATTTTATTTATATGTGATATTTTCTGTTCCAACCATTAAAAAATGTTCATAGTTGACTATGAATATTCCTGGGAATTAATATATTTGTCAATTTTCAGCCATTTTTTTAGCCAAGATATAAATATGTTTTTTTTTTTTTTTTAGCTAGTTTTGTTTTGTTTTTTTGCTTTTTTTTTAATTATTATTATTTCTCTTATTTAATTAACTTTTTTGTTATAGGGAGTATCGTTTTTGGAGTCAGTAGCTGATATGGTATTATCGTTTTCCAAATTATCTAGGGCAAAAAAGGCAAATATACAATGGAATATAGCAATCTGTGCCTAATATTTGTAGTTCAATATACATCTGCGTGCTTTTTTTTTATTTTGTGAATTAAAACCTTTCAACTAAATCCTGAAACAACAGTTAAACAGGCCCTCATCCTCTCTTTAAGCAAAATCATTTTGTGTAGAGTGCATGTGATTGTATTTGTGGGTTTTCTTTTTTCAGATTATTATGTGGGCACATAGACTTTATATGTGGTCTCTATAGAGTCAGTCTGTGTGTCGGTGTGCTGCTGGCATAATACGGGTGAGGTGGTCCAGCAGGGTTTGGCGTTAATACTCTCCATAAGTATCCAGTGTCCGGAGGCAGTGTTCGGATGGGAGTGTATCAGTTTCCATAAGACTCTGGCAGTGCTGATTCGTCTGTGGTTATTGGGCCGTACAGACAAGCTTTAACAACGGTGTCTAGTGCTGAAGCAGAGGGGAGAGGGTCCTGCCAGCCTCAACCCGAGAGTCCCTCAGCACTCTTTACAGTAATAAAACAGCACAATATCGGACATCCGACACCCCAGATCAAACCCCATTACATTAAGGAAATATTAGACTGGAGCGCCAGCCTGATGCATGCACATGTCAAGATGGTGGACAGGGCTGGATGGCTAAGTCTGTGCTCTGAGAGGAAACAGACATGAATTAAAATATGTGTTTACCCCCCAACATTGTCAGCATGTTGGCAGGCTCTTCACAATACTGATGCCGTCTTTACATGGGCCGGAGCGTGTATTGATTGTGCCGTATCGCTTGCATCAAATGCATCTTTTGCAGTTTGATATTTTGAAAAATATTAATGGAATAATTAAAATGGCACTTTGAAATTTAGGGGGAAAATGGAAATAAGTCATTATTTACTCAGCATCATGTGTTTTCTTACTGGAGATGCGAACTGTTTCGAAAGATTCAGTCCGATTTGGTGAACTGGTTCGACCGGTTCACTAAAAAGAACCGGTTCAAAAGAATGATTCGTTCACATACCGGACATCACTATAAAGTAACCTGCGCGTGCGTTTTCGCCAATTATGATGTATTTACTTAAATAAAACGCATGTAAGAGATGACAGTGTTGATGATTTACCTTGGATTCGAGCAGGAGTGAGCCTGTAGTGTGTTTGTGCTTTGCAAGTGCCTCAAAATAGTCTGTTTGCAAGCAGCAGAAACCCATCTACATGCGGCGCACATGCAGTAAACACAAGTGTCGTTTACTCTGCTGCACACAATAGCACCAAAATAATAAAAAACACAACTTATTGACCCATGTTCCATTTTCTATCATGCGCCGTGCGTGTCTGTGATGACATAAGATGAACGCAAACGCACCAGGGTTCGATAGAATCAATTTGAGTGTGAAACCAGATCAGCGCTGCAGGGGGCACCGGGAACAATTGCACCCGGGCTCGGACCGCGGCAAACAAGCCCAGTGCGAAACCCCCCTTAAAGGTGATAGAGAGGATTTTTTCGTCGACTGAGAATCCAAAGACTGTTAGTGAGTTTTTGAAATGAGCACATGCGTAAGAACAGCCCCCCTCCTTCACAGCTCATTTCAAAGGAACGCCTCCCAAAACTTGTGCACGAGTATTGGAACACGAGTGTTTACCACCGGCATTCGCTGTGTCGTGTTTTTTGGATTCATTATGTTGGACTCACCGCAGGTAACTCATAATCTGCAGTTGTTACTCCTGTCTCCTGACAAAAACATTGCATGCAGCACCTGTGGAGTGTGTAAAGTTACTGGAGAGCGCAGCCGTGCTCGTCTCTCACAAGGAACGTCACGGCAGTGATTGACAAGCCAGAGGTCCAATCATTTACGCGATGATCACGTAAACGATTGGCTGATGTTTTTAAGGCCCTACCTCGTGCACAGATGATGTATATTAATATTATTCCTTTCAGTGCACCTAATAAATAGTCTTTTATCAGTTAGTGAAGACAGTTTCAAGTAATATTGCAAAAATGTATAAAACAAAACATCCTCTTTAGCACCTTTAAAGTATGTATGCAAACACATGTATGTGGGTCATTGACAAATAAGGTTTTTAAAAGTGTAAAAAAACATAATGGAGATATAATTAATTTTGAAGTTTGATGAAGTGTTAACAATGAGATTGTGGTTTTTATAATAAATTGGCACTACTTTTGTCATTTTTTACAAGATGGACAACATCTTTCACCAAAAAAGTCATTAGTTTTGCTACGGTTTCCGCATTGAACAACATGTTTCCTGGAAATGGTGTGCAACGGTGTGCAATAGGGTTTGAGATACGTTTTCTCTTGTTTGGTGGGTGTGTCAAAAATGTCAGCCCAGTCAGCAGCAACATGTATATAAACCACGCGGTATTAAAGAGACAGCTCGCACAATGGGTCCAAGCAAAGTCGTTTACAAATGTGTCCGCTGCAGCTCAGTATATGCAACAATTGAAGATATTAGAAGACATGTTTGTTGTAAGAGTTTTATAGTAAAAATATAGCAAATCAATTCTTCAAAAAGAACACAAAGATTGGCTTTCTCAGCTGCCATAGTCACAACTGGGTGTTCAACGCACCACCGTTTCCGTTTTAAAAAAAACTGCCAACGTTTTGTCGGGGCTTAACGCAGCCCTGATGTTTCGGGACATGCGTATGAGCAAGTGAAAACATGAATTTTTCAAATAGTTAAAGAGAGTTAGTTACTTTGTTTCACGACCATGTGGTTTTTTGCAGGTGTCTGAATGATGTCACATGATATTGACCACATGACTTGATCCAAAACGGTCCCTTTATATTGGTTACTCCGAATGACATTAATGAAATTCATTTTCCAGATATTTTTTCTCTTAACAAAGCAACGACTTCTACGCATAATTTTAATACAATTTTGCACTATCTTGATATATGATGTTATAAAATCATGGCAGAATAAAAAATATATACATTTATTACATTTTAAGATATTTTAATCACAAATTAAATGACTGTATTGGCCTTTGGACGGTTAAACCAAATGACCTTTTGTCACTTAAAAATCTTTAAAATTCCTTTTTATGTAGCAAAATATAATTAAAAATGTTTGGATTCAATAAAAGATATCTAGTTATACCTTACATGCTTTGGATGTCATATCTTTGTTTTTTATTATTATTAAGGCCTTTGGACAAAAAAATGACCCGTCACATCATTGACCCATGTACAGTGAGCAAAATTACATAGAATAGAGGCCTGTTTGCACTGAAAAAAAGTTCTGATTTAATTCAGACATTTGATTTAAACATGGCACAGTGCTATTTAGCACTTTTTAGTGCCTTGTTTGTTAGCGGCAAGAGAATAAAATGGTTTGAAATATGCGGTGCAGCTATTTAGAATTCGTGTTTTTGTTAGGAAATATGATAATGTGAACGTAGTCTGAATTGCATCAGGTAATATAACTTTACTATGTTGCATTATCACAATATTTGCAGTTGTTCATTTAGTGTACAGGCATGACTCTGTGAAACCCTTCATCAGGCTGACGCTCCTCAGCGCACGACCAGTGTTTTAAGCTCTTCTGAGCTCGTAAACATGATTTTGGTCTTTTAATATTCCAGCACTTGCTGTAAAGCTAGATGAAATAGCGTTGCCCCTCGGCTTTTACTTTGCCTCGTGAGGTTTGACTTATGCGATTAAGTACATTTGCAGATCAGGGGACTCATTCAGGAGGAGCTGAAGTGGTCATTCTTGAGCAGCGAGAGTGAACAGAGGCTGATCTTCATTAGAGAGGGCCTAGTGAGGGGCTGATGGCTGTGGACCTCTGCAGCTCAGATGATTTAAGTGTCCTCTCTCTGCCTGGCCTCTATAAGGGTCACGGTGGGCCTTTGATGTTTCATTATGTGCGGCGCTCCAAGAACAAAAACATGCAGGCCACATCAAACGGCCGCCCTGCTGAAGCGTCAGGAGAGGCCTCTACCCCCACCACTTCGCTCTTAGCACTAGATTACTAAAATCAGCTCTGCCAAAGACGAAAGCCAAAACAACATCAACGCGCCCACAGCAGAAAAATTACACCAGTGTAAATCAAGGAAAGCCATCAGCTGGATGAGAAACAGATCTGCTCCCACTAAATCAGACGGCACCTGTGTCGTTGCAGCGCACATCAAACTTTAGTTCGTCTGGCCTCGAAAACTCATTTGCTAGCTGGAAAGCGTTTGTTTTTTGTTTGTTTGCTTGTTTGCTTGTTTGCTTGTTTGTTTTAGCTGACCTAACACATGACAGACAATGAGCATGGAAAAATGTCATGGCTGGACCCCTGCCGAGGGAGTGTTTTGGTCTCTCATGTACTGATTTGATTGTGTTCCAGCGGAGGTTAAATGGGTTAAGAATCTTAACCGCGCTAAAGCCCTTGGAATGGTTACTTATTAATCTCTTTCACTTCGAAGACATTACCACCAGGTTTAGCCGGATTTACCTCACCAGATAACATGGCCAGATTTGTCAAAACAGCTCAGCTGAGACTAGGAAGGGCGGCAGATGCAGAAAAGAATCTCTGCGCCCATCAGCATTCACTCACCCTTTGTTTCTTTACTAACTTCACTTTATGGTATGCATACAGGAAGGAGAATCCTCCAAGTTTCCTGGTAATCCTGTCTTTTTCAGACTTTATCAGGCCATCCACCCATTGACCCAGATTTTTTTTTTTTTTTTCTCAAACATGCCTGCAGTATCTCCTTAAAATACTGATACAATCATTGGGAATGATGTCAGTGCAGTTCCATGTGCTCTACAGTCGAGTCTAATGGATGCTCTTTTGTTTATCAGAAAGTATTGAGCACCTTACTGGAACTCAGCTCTGTCTCAGACTGTCTTCATTTGATTAGTCATGTCTAGGATTGTCAAGCCATACTACAACACTCCTGTGAGATGTTATGTGCGAGTACACAGCATCTGTATTGCATTGAGTCATTGCTGATGTACAGTAATAAAGAGGAATCCAGCAACTCTTGCGGTGAAGGGAACTTTTAATTGTATGTCAAAAAAATGTTAACGCGTTTCACCTTAAGGGCCTTCCTCGGGGTATACAACATAGTATGCTGCACCCTTAAAACTTAATGTTTTGTTTTATTTTTATTTTATTTTTTATTGTTATTTTTATTATTATTTTATTTTCCAGTGAGGTGCTCAATACTGACCACATATTTTATTTTATTTTATTTTATTTTATTTTATTTTATTTTTTTTATTTATTTATTTATTTTTTGTTATTATTATTATTTTATAAACTACAACACTCCTGAGAATTGTGTTCTGATGTACAGTGCTCTTCAAAATTAATGGCACTCCTAGTATGGATGTATAAACATTTACAGTAAATTTTTTTTTTTTTTTTTTTTTTTTTTGTCTGTAACCAAATTGAATTTTTATATTTTAAAATTAATAATCTTTCTGTGAAACTTTCACACAGTTTGTTATATAGATAAAAAAGTCATTATGCAAAATAAAAAACAAAAAAAGATTTTAAAGTCCCACTGTATACATATTATTTTTCTATAATAATTTGTCTGACCTGGGGAAAACAGATCCACAGAGACAGGAGCCTCTTATAACATGCGTGAAGCTCTTATGCATCTAATCTTTCCTGTTCGCGGGGTTTTATGTCAGTGCGCGGTTCACTGGTGTGAGGTGATCAGTGAAAGGTGATAAAATAACCACCTACACACAGGAGAGGCCATGGGCTGGACGTTTGGCTGTTTAGTTAAGATTTTAGGGTAATGGGAGGTTAGCACTGCATCTCAGCAGTGCTGCTGTTGCTGGGCTGTAAATGGGCGTGTCTGTGAAATGGTTTTTATTGTTGGTTAATCTGTGGACAGTGGCAGGCCCATTTCACACTGAATTCCACCCTGTGGGGCCGTGGCTAATTGGACAAATTTGCACAGCGGGGAAGGAGGCACAGAACGGCGGGAGGCTTGATATATGGACACAGGGCTGCAAAGCACAGTCGAAGCTGGCCAGTAACACACACACACACACACACACACACACACTCCTCCACCTACCATCCATAGATAGGGAGTTGTGTTCATTATGTCAGGTAAGCAAAATCCAGTTTAGATGAATGCAAAAAGTACTTATCAATCACCATACTGTTTAACATTTACAGCTCTTGACTTTGAGGTGGACATTTAGATTTACTGACATCCAAATATTGTGTGTCTTTTTTAAATTGTGGATCTTATTGAATGGCTTACAAAATTTAGTAATATTAAGAGAAGAAAATAGTAATTTATTAGGTAATGCTTTATGTTTTAAAGGTGCCTTCGAATTAAAAATTGAATTTATCTTGGCATAGTTAAATAACAAGAGTTCAGTACATGGAAATGACATACAGTGAGTCTCAAACTCCATCGTTTCCTCCTTCTTATATAAATCTAATTTGTTTAAAAGACCTCCGAAGAACAGGCGAATCTCAACATAACACTGACTGTTATGTAACAGTCGGGGTGTACGCCCCAATATTTGCATATGCCAGCCCATGTTCCCAACATTATGAAAGGCATTAGACAAGGGCAGCCAGTATTAACGTCTGGAGCAGCACAGCCGAATCATCAGACTAGGCAAGGATAATAGCAAAAAATGGCAGATGGAGCAATAATAACTGACATGATCCATGATAACATGATATTTTTAGTGATATTTGTAAACTGTCTTTCTAAATGTTTCGTTAGCATGTTGCTAATGTACTGTTAAATGTGGTTAAAGTTACCATCGGTTATTACTGTATTCACAGAGACAAGAGCCGTCGCTATTTTCATTTTTAAACACTTGCAGTCTGTATAATGCATAAACACAACTTCATTCTTTATAAATCTCTCCAACAGTGTAGCATTAGCCGTTAGCCAGGGAGCATAGCCTCAAATTCATTCAGAATCAAATATAAACAATATAACATTATACAATACTCACATAATCCGACGCATGCATGCCGCATGCATGACGAACACTTTGTAAAGATCCATTTGAGGGTTATATTAGCTGTGTAAACTTTGTTTATGCACTGTTTAAGGCAAGCGCGAGCTCTGTGGGCGGAGAGCACGAGAATTAAAGGGGCAGCAGCATAAATCGGCTCATATTTAATGATGCCCCAAAATAGGCAGTTAAAAAATGTATTAAAAAAAATCTATGGGGTATTTTGAGCTGAAACTTCACAGACAAATTCAGGGGACACCTTAGACTTATATTACATCTTGTAAAAAAACTTTCGATGGCACCTTTAAAATATATATTCTAATTGATTATTATTTGAGAGAAACATGAAATATTGTAAGAAAAAAAATCCATTTAAATATGATTTTATGTATATTTAATTTTATAAACTCTATTATATTGTAAATAAATATAATAAGAAACAATAAAATAAATGAGTACTCGATTCTGATTGGCTGGAAGGTGTGCAATAAAACCATTTACTATAAATCAGAAGTAGTTCCAAATCAATTTAAGTTTAATCACCGTTCTGTATTAATGCGCTGCTTTCATTGAAGCACACACACATCACTCACACACAGAGACCGGAGATCACGCTGCACACACACAAACAGGAGCACAGAAACTTATTGTCAGCACTGTCCAGCAACTTTTATTAATAAATTAACTTTGCTACTGAAGCGCTACATTATATTATTTAGCAAGGAGGTTAATGTCACTATTTTTGAAGTAATTAAACTCACAGCTTCATTGCTAGTGAAAGATGCAGGTAATTCACATGCACAACTTCTTTATCTCTGTGTCTGATTTAAAGTGGACAGAATGCTAGATCTAATGAGTGGTAGCTGACAAAAATAACCATCATTTTAACCCTCCCAGTCAAATTTGCTGCAAACCTCAGTGATAGTTTTAACTTTGAATTCTGGTAAATGACATATACTGTAAGTGGGGCTAGCTTGTTTTAACATCATGCATTCAAATTGTTTAATGCACAGCTAGCCATGGATTATCCCTTACATATACTGTATATATACTGTATACATAGCTGACTTATGAATAAATGGCAGACACATGTGTCAATTTATCTTGAACTTATCTTTTCATTTGTTGCTTGTAGGTTTTAGTAGCAGCAGTCTTATGTGTTTTTATCTATATTTGACTTGGCAAGAATAGCAGGCTATCAAGATCCATGATCCATTAAGGCACACTTTTTACACAGGCACTAGATCCTGCTGCCTTTCGGGATATTTGAATCAAAGAAGGTCTACTTGCAGTGACCAGAAGCTTGTGGAAAAACATGGCCTCTTAAATCACAGCAGACCCAGCCCTGGAGTGTGAAGGCCAGGGCGTAATTGTTTTTTTCTGCAAGCTTTCTGCAACCTCAAACACAGAACTGTGCTGCTGTCTTAAAAGAGCGCACGACTTCTGTTTCCTTTTTAGCAGGACTAAAATCCTGTTTTATATTCTTTTATTCACTCATGATATTTTTCTGTTCTGTTTTGTCATCTTTGAAGTTGTGAATGATGCTTTAATTACTAGTTTCACTGCTTGCAGAAGGCTGGTGGATTATGGTACAAATGAAGACATGGGAGTGGAGAACGCTGTCTCTGACGGCTGTGAAACCGAGCCCAAGTTGAAATGGGTGGTAATTGCAGCGGTCGAGCACGTGTGAAGTCAGCCCTCTGGAATTAAGATGCAAGCCGTAGGCTCCGGCTCTAATCATGACTTGGCCACGCTCCCTTCATGTGTGTGTATGTGTGCAGGTCATAAGTAACAGTTTCATCAATGGCCTGCAAGTATAAATCTTGGGCCGGAACCCACCGCAACACCAGCTGGGCTCCAACTCTCTGCTTGGTGAAAACGACATGTAGTCGTGCATCTTGACCCACATAATGGGACATTTCTACACCCAGACCACAGCTAATACAGAAAATGATAGGGGAAGGAACTCGGGGAGGCCCGGCCCAAATCTGACAGTGATTTTCTTCGGCTCACTTGTTGTTGTTGTTTTTGTTTTTCTGTCATGGCTTCAGTGCTGGCTTGGGGCTGGGCCCTGGGCTCTTTGATGTGTGAGCTGCAGGGGGAGGCAGGCCGCAGAATATCAGCCTCCCTCCGCTGTGGCAGCCGTGCATCCGTCTGCTCTTTCTCACACAGGCCGCTCGGCCTCCTCGCCTCACATTGCCTCGCTGGCCCATCTGGATTTAGTTACCTCATATTACTGTTCCAGCATGTTGCCTCATCCTTCTTTCTGTTGCTTTTTTCTCTCTTTTTCTATCTATTATTGGCCTGCTCATTCCTTTTTTGTCGCTTTTTTGTCAGTTTCTGTCACAGTCATTGACTCTCATTAATTTATATTCAGCCTCCGTTTTACCCTCTTTCTCCATTGCTGCATCTTTTTCTTCATTGTTTGTATTTCAGGCCTTTTAACTGGAATGTGTCATGTACAGAAAGAAGGAAAAAAATGACCGGGACAATCTCACAAAGAAATGGCTAAATCAAAAAAGAAACACAAAAGAAAAAAGAAAAAAATGTATTTTGTATATAAAAAAAATTTTTGGGGAAAAAATTAAATATTTTTTATTTCAAAAATAACATTTTTAGTAATTATAGAAAATATTAAATATATATATAATAATAAATAATATATAAAATTATTAATATTTCCCCAAATACTTATTTAAAAAATGTAATACAGTGGTGAAAATCATCCTGCACAGACACATTTTTTTTATATATATATATGTGTGTGTGTGTGTGTGTGTGTGTGTGTGTGTGTGTGTGTGTGTGTGTGTGTGTGTGTGTGTGTGTAAATGTGTGTGTGTATATTTTTTAATCTGTATAAATTCACTTCAGTGCATAAAGTGGTGCATGATGTATATTTAAAAATTAAAAATATATTTAAATTGTATATTTTACAAATGTACTTTTAAAATTTGAAAAACATATATTTTTCCTAAGAATAAGAGATTGTTTCACATTATATGCTACTGCGAATTAAAGTGCATTGTGCTTAAAGGGTTAGTTCACCCAAAAATGGTCAATATTTTTGTAAATAAATGGTGTAAATTGTTTTTTGTTTGTTTGTTTTTTTTATTGTGCAAACAAAGCACTTGTCACTTCATAAAAATGAGGATAAACCACTGGAGTCACATGGATTACTTTAATGATGTCTTTCCTATCGTTCTGGACCTTGCATGCATAAATTGAATTGTTCCCAATGGAGGGATAGAAAGCTCTCAGATTCCATCAAAAATATCTTCAATTGTGTTCCGAAGTTGAACGAAGATCTTTTGGGTGTGGAACAACATGAGGGTGAGTAATTAATGACAGAATTTTCATTTTTGGGTGAACTAACCCTTTAATTGTAAAAATGATGCAAAAAATATGTAATGGTCCTAAAAATAGAGATCATTGTCATTTTGGGGACTTTTTTCGTGGCATTCACTCACTTTAGTATAGTTTAGTACGTTCAGTGATTAGCATTACTGAGAATAAAGGATCTCAGCTCACATTGTGCCATCTGTCCACCTTCGCAGTGGATTATTTCAGGGTCTTTCCTCTTAAACACATCAGAGTCCCGTCTCCACGCACTCATCAGTCTCTGTGTCTCTCTGTTTGTAGTGGTGTGGCGTTGAGGCCGTGGTTAGGATGATATCAGGCTGATATAATGAGGCAGTTCCAGCTTCCCTCTCTGTTTCTCCCTCTTCCGCTCTCAGATGATGTGGTTGTGGTTTTTGTAAAGAGGTCGCTGCTTCAGACGTTAGCTCAGAGCCCATTGTCCATCAGAGAGCCTGAGCAGATGTGGCAGCTTCCAGTATTTCACCTCTTTCTCAGTACTGCTTACACAGTACAAACTGTTCCTATTCTTTCCTCTGAATCTAAAAAATATCTATTGCCTCATTTTTCCACACCCAAAACAGATGACCTTCACCCCGAAATGTTAAAAATCTAGCCCATGTGCTGATGCAGAGGAGTGCTGCTATACCTTCCTTCTCCTCTGGTGCCTGCAGCCTGGGTGGAGGAAATCTGACCGCTGCTTTGATCAGGGAAAAGCCTGGCTCTGGTGCGGGCTGCCTTGCGGTGGATCAGATCTAATTCTGACACGCCGTCAGAAGCGTGTTTTGGGGGCTGTGTTTGTATGGAGAGGAGTGTGTCTCTTTTGTGCTCTAGCTGGATCTTCAGTTAGTGAATCATTGCTCTCGTTTCAAGCTGTGGAGAAAGAGGATCCTGCCAATAAGGCATCACTCATCCAGGGCATGTGTGGTGTGAGCTGACCAGGCGATTTATGTTCTACCTCAGCAAAAACAACTGTTCCATTTGCATCTTATTTCATATTGTTCCTAGCTTGTCTAGTGCTGATGCAGACCACATTTTTGTTTTTCACAATCACAATCATTTCACACGTGTATTAAAGGATTAGTTCACTTTAAAATGAAAATTACCCCAAGATTTACTCACCCTCAAGCCATCCTAGGTGTATATGACTTTCTTCTTTCTGATGAACACAATTGGAGTTATATTAATAAATATCCTGATGCATCAAAGTTTTATAATGGCACTGAACAGGACCAATGAGTTTGAAGATGAAGCAATGCATCTGTGTAAGAAGAATATCCATATTTAACAAGTTATGAAGTAAAATATCTAGCTTCCGCCAGACCGCCTACTGTATTCAACTTACGAAGAAAGTGTAATGCTTCTCGCAGTTCAAAAAGCTTATGCTACATCCTACGCTTCTGTATTCAAATTATAAAAAAAGCTTAACTGACACGACATCATTCATTCATTCATTCATTCTCTGATGCAGAAATAGGCTTAGTTTTCAATTAAATCTTTGCTTTATCTGACATTACTGGTTCCTGATTCAAAATTAGCAGTTTTTTGGGTGCAGTAAGACTACAGACGCTGTTTTTGGTAACTTCTGTTCACAAATTTGGAACATTATTTGACATTAGTATGGTTCCTCTTTGCCTCTGAAGATTGTTCTGTGAGCACCGATTGGAAGACCTTCCAGGTCTTTGACGTTTGTTAACCTCATTTGCTCACTCATGTCGCAAAGTGAAAAATTACACAGTGAGTATGTCTCATCTTGTCTCATTGTTGAAGAATTCCCAGTTGTGCTCAGTTCTCTTGGCTCTTGCAGCATCCACAGCACCACCGCTGCTGCTTGGGCTGTTCTCAAATCAGATTAACCATCTCCATTTTCCACCCGGTGCAAGGGCCTCGTTTCTGCACTCAGTCACCCCCTCAAAAAAATCAATGAGGTCTTTCATTTATTATTCTTCTCCATCTGGAACTATTTTATCATTGATAGGTGCATTGTATGCTTTTGTGAATATGCAGTTCTTCCAAAAACAATATTTGTTTATTTGTTTATGCACCTTTTGTGATGAAAAGCACTGGCAGAAGTGATGATAAATGAAGTATGTGGGAGAACTGGGGCATCAGATACAACTTTGATGCGAATTTAAATGTTATCTATTGGAAGTTTCACATATTAGTGGCAATAGACTTTTGTCTGAACCAAACGTCCCACCATCGTTTGTTAAAATGTAGCTTTAGTTTACTGGCGTTTTTGAGGATTACGTAGATAATAGGTGTTTAACAGTAGGTGGGATGGTGTGACACTATGTTGAGGGGGGTCAGTCAACTGTAAGGGTCACAGAAAGAGACTGACCCTGCTCTGCAGACTCCTGTCCTCCTGTGTTTGGCTTGGCCTGGTCCAGGGCAGATCGATGATCTGTAAAGTGGATTTGTTATTGCCTTGTTTGCTTTGGCAGGTCTTGAAAGCGTCCGGCTGATTACAGTCCCAGATGTCATTGCACACATTACCGCTCAGCGTTACTCCTTCTAAAGGCCGTTTTCTTTTTTCGTCCTTTCAGGCTGCCTTGCTTCCGACATTTTATTTGCATTCATACATGTCTGTGCACACTTGGCTGCTTAACCAGTTTAACCATTCAGGTTTTCTTTCAAAAATATCTAATTTTAATTTGCTTAGCATTGATTTTGTTGCAAGTCCTTGACTCTTTGTAGCTCAGGGTGAGTCTCTTTATTGTTTGAGTATTTTCAGATTCAGATACATAATTTTAGATGATGTACTTTCCTTTAATTTAGTAATGGACTTTTATGAAGATACATTTCTGTCTTATATCTTCATGTCACATTCTATAGGTAAAAGACAGGTTTAATTGACCATAATGTCAGCTGTATCACTGGCAAGTGGATTAGACTAGCTTTTAGTGTAAACTTAGTCACAAGCCTCCAATTTTTTATTAAAACTATTTATTAAAAATATTTCAAATTTAATTAATTTACATGATTAATATAATTATGTATATTCATTGTTCTAAAATGATCAATCTGTTCAGTTATTGCCCTGACATAAAAGGATTTTCTTTCTTTATTTTTTTATCCTTCATCCAACTTTTTATTAGTGATTTGAAACTGATTTTCTGTCAGAATCAGAACATTGTCTTCAAATTGCAACATGTTACAAATCGTTGGTAATTTATGATTGTTTATATACATCAATTACTATAATTATATCTGTGTTTTTGCTCAAAAGTTGTTACACATATTTTAAACAGTAGTCCATAATTAGTTCTAAGTGAAGCTGCCATAGAAAATGTCAAGCATGCTAACTAGGTTCACTTGTATGTGTATGTGTGTGTGTATGTTTATTGTGACTGGTTATGTTACAGAATCCTGTCCGTCCTGACCATAAACACGCTGCATAAATCTTCTCTTCAGTTAGCAGCTTTCAAAATGTCAAGGAGATCTGCTTGTATTCAGCACAAATGTATTTCTGTCAGTGAGGTTCTTTACAGTTTTAGTTATCCTAAATAATAGTTGGATTTTTAGATAACCCATCTTGCTAGAGACCCTGGACTCCCAAATGAGGAGATTTGAGACAAGTTGGTGAAGGCCAGTTTGTCCGGTTGGAACGGTGTGCTATGGCTTGGATAAGCAGCTTTGAGGGCTGAAAGGAGAGAATGAGTAAAGTCCCAGGTGGACGGCTGGATTTGGCTGCAATCATCATCAGATGCTCTTGAGTGGCCCGCAACTCACAGTCCTAAACTCACAGACTGATGAGACTTTACTTCCCTCTTCTGTCTCTCCAATAAGATTACTTCCACTTAAGAGGGTTTAAACTTGACGGTGGAGAGGAAATATAATGGTGACCGCACAGTCTGTGTAATAACCCGAAAACGCTCAGATTAAAGACACATTAGGCTGTGATTTCTCATTATCAAATGGGATTGTGACAGATTGCACCATGTCCAACTGAAAATCCTCTCTGCCTACTCTTTTTGCTGCCGAAGTGGGCCATGACCTCTGCCTGGACCCTGGGGATGGCAGGCTGGCTGCTGGGTCGATCGTTTGGCAGTACGGGTGGTGCTTTCCCTGTATGGCCCTCGAGTCTGGAGATCAGGGCTGTTATTACTGCAAGGAGGCTCTGGTTCACTCTGCCACATCAGAACGTGGCGGTCCAGTGCTCGCCTCCGCTAAACCTATAATTGAACATTCGGCACGGTGCAGGAAGTGTTTGTAAGTGATTATAAGCAATATGTTTCTCTAAATTAGGCCTTTAATTAGCTCCACAGCTTGTTTTTCTGCTTCAATTGCAACAGTTTTTTTAAGTCCGTTTTTGTTAAGAATAGTAAGGGGAAAGTTCTGGCCCTTTGAATAACAATGATAAGAGGGTTTGTATCGCTTGGCCGTCCAATGAAAGAGAAAAGTGAGACCGCTTCACTCACAGGCAAATGTCAACAGCTGCCTTTAAACTCATGCTCATCACTTTTAAACAGTCATTGGCTACGTTTACATGCACCAATTTTCGTCAGTCCGAATGAATTGAACCCGGGTTACTTGCTGTAGCGTCAACAGACAATGATCATGTATCGATGTCAATCTATTTATTATAACTATTAGGTTCAGCTTCTTTTATTTAAATTAATATTATACGTGCTGTGAGGATAATAAAAGATTAGGCTATTAGCTATCTTTGAAAATGTCTTAAATTTTTTAGGTCTATTATACAATGAATTATAGGCCTATAATTAAAATTATTAAGAGTATAGGCTATAATATTTTCTACCACTGAAATCAATGAAAATTAAGCGCAACTTTACTTCAAGCACCGACTTTAAAAAAACAACCTGTTTAACACGAAATACTATTACTATTACTATTATTTGTTTCACTAGCCTATATGTACGGCCATAAGAGAAATAATGGAATAAATTAAGACAGTTATATAGTGTTATCAGCATATTATGTTGAAATTTGTCTCTTAGAGAATATGCTCCGTTAAAGGTCCCGTTTTTCGTGTTTTTTTGAAGCTTTGATTGTGTTTATAGTGTGCAATACAACGTGTTCATGTTTCGCGTGTAAAAAAACACAGTATTTTTCACATAATTTACTTATCTGTATACCGCTGTTTCCACTGTCATAAAAACGGGCTGATGACTTCCTTGTTCTATGAAGTCCCTCCTTCAGAAATACGTAACGAGTTCTGATTGTGCCAGCGGTTCCTGTGTTGTGATTCGTCAGCAGCTTAGCGAACCTTGCCCGGAAAGGTCACGCCTCTTACCATAACGTGGAGATGCACGCGCTCAGTGTTATTGTAAACATGTCTTTAATTTTACCCTATCAATTTGAGCCGGAATCAGACCCGGTGATTGGACTACGGGATAAAAAAAAAATAACAGCGTTTCGACGACATGGCGACAAACACACTCTACAAACGCAACTCTTGTGTATTCCTGTGGGCGGAGGTTAGTCAAAAAACTGTTTTAGTGACGTCATTAAAGAAGGAAGTAGAGGGATGTAGTCCAAACTGGCCGTTCGATGTAGGCGACTTCTGTTAAATAAAATATCTCGCTTGGCATTGAACTTTGAGCTTTAAAATTTTACAGATTTTATTTATACTCTAACAACAACATTACACACTAACTAAAGTTTGAAACATGGGATCACGAAGAACGGGACCTTTAATGCAGCGTCAGACAGCTCTGTCACTTTTTACTTTCAATTTCTGTAGTGAATACTGATCAAGGTTGAGGCTTTTTCACCGGCATAACTCTTGCGCAAAGTTTGCACGTTGTTTCATGTGTGGTATCCATTGGCTCCCCTTCTTGTTTTAAAATGGAAAGATTTCCAATATTATGATGAAGGGATACAGCTACACCACTGCCTGTTGGCATACATCTTTACAACTAAAGACGTGAACGGGAACATAATGCTTTTCAACATGGCACTGCGCATGTGCCCCAGAGACTTCTGAATACGATTGAGAAAGTAGTCGGATTCAAGCGTTTACATGTTATTCTTTTGCTGTTGGATCGGATTAGAAAACGAATAAACCACCCCTTTCAATCCGATCGAAATTTCATTCGGATCGAGCTCAATCGGCTCGATTAAGGTGTCTACGTGAACGTTTTTCAATCCGACTGAGCCGTCGATCCGATTACAAATGGATTATTTGGGTGCATGTAAACGTAGCCATTCAAAACCAGTTAAAGGGATAGTTCACCCAAAATGAAAATTCTGTCATCATGCACTCACCCTCAAGTTGTTCCAAACATGTATGAATTTTTTTCAAAAGAACAAAAGAAGATATTTTGAAGAATGTCAGTAACCGAGCCCATTGAATTACATAGTATTTTTTTCCATACTGTGGAAATCAGTGGAGCCCATATTCTTCAAAACATCTTCTTTTGTGATAAGAAGAAGAAAGAAGTTTATTAACTAACCTAACTGTAGATTGTTTACTGTTCAACAACATGTACAAGTCAGCTGATAAGCAGTCACATGTGTTCATTAGCTATTTCATCATGGCTTAACGAGTTAGTTTTAAGAGCTGGAGCTACAGTATCAGTTTTATAAATACAATGTATACAGATCTTTCCAAACATTATCTGATTTAACCTTGTAGAGCACCACTGCTCTGTCATCGAAAAGGAGAATCCATGGTCCTCAGACCTGGTGGCCAATCAGGCCATTGTTCCAGTCAGGTGTAACAGTGGCTCCAATCAATCAGATCACTTTCTCCCATAGTGCGGCCTCTGTGGTGCACATCACCGGTCTGATAGATAATGCCTTCTGACAAGGCCAGGGCCCTGTGGACGTGTCTGTGCGATGGGGGAACTCTACAGCGCTAACCTCCCATCTCACAGCCAGCTGAGACCTCTGTCCTCTGCACGTCTTCACTCTCCCTCTCTCTCACTTTCTCTAGTTTTCTCTCCTCCCCCAGTGGTGGACATGAGACAAATTGTTGGCCGTGCGATCCTAACTTAGTTAGCCGGACAAACGCAGGAATCACCGTCGCCATGTCTGTCTGAGCGTCCTTCCTCATTACAAATGAGATCACGAAGCCCCCAGAGTGCCCTGAGCATGACTTCTCATTTCTGCTCACATGAGAATATCTAAATAACGTGCTGCTATTTATTCTTCGTGCACTAAAGCAACAGTAAACAGAATGCAGTGCGAGTTTATGTTTATGCGTTTATGCTGGGTCATTTCCTGACTGAAAGTGTGAACTATCAAGACCCTCGGAAATGCAAGCACTGTAAATAAATGCTGACAGAGAGAGAGAGATGTTTGTCTTCAGTTTGGACGTGTTGCATGAATGGAAATACTTGGCTTTAAAAAGTATTTGGACATTTAAGTCAGTTAAAATGTGTGAATTTCATTGCATTGTATAACAAAATATTAAACCAAGTGACAATCATTTTAAATAAAGAGCACAAACACACTTTAAACACAAGATGTATACTTCACAAGGAGAAGTTTGTGAGGTTACAATACATATATTGTTTAAATTTAAGACTTCATACTTCCACTAAAAATCATTTTGAGACCTGCTGGTTAAGAGTATCAAATTTGTTATTATAATTTTTTTTTAAAGAAGACACTTTGTTGGATATCTTATTCAAATTTCTACATTATCCAATTTGGAGTCCAAAAGACTCCAAATACTTTCTGGGGTGACTGTACACTTTTATAAACAAATCTCAGACTCTGTCTGGACATAGGGACAATAAAATACTAAATGAAAAATATAATTAAAATACTAGTACAGATAAACTGTTAATTTTCATGTAATGGCTTTTAATCCATAAATGACCAGTATTAAAATGATATATAATTTTTTTCTGAATACATTTAAAATCTAAAATCAATCCTTTTAAATGCTACAAATCACAAAGTGTAATCCATAGCGGGTTTATGTAGAAAATACATTTTTTATTGCAAAGTCCTTTGTTTTTATGTCCTGGACATGTTCCTGTAGTCAGACCAGATGTAACAGGAATGTTACATTTCAAATTTATTGCATGAACCTACGTAATGCACACTGTATTTTGTCCTTGTGTGCATCTTCATTGCTCTGAGGTATTAGAAGTATGTGTGTGTGAGACTGACAGAGAGAGTGAGTACAGGTGTGTGTTTGTGTTATGTGGGGATTAAGGCCATGTCCATCCGTCAACTGCGGGCTGGCAGTCTCAGGCGGTGCGTGGGCTCGGGTTTCCGCCGGCAACAGCGGTCTGATGGATGGGGTCTGCTGGGATGGGCGGTATTGTGATTAATGTGGATACTCACCCCTAGCGCCAGATTTTACGCGTCTCTCATAGATCTGAGACACACGTTCACATCCACACACACTTTGACAACACGCTGTCTGTCTATCTGTTGTTTTTTTCTTTTGATAGTTTTTCATCCGTCGTTCAATAGTTTGTTTAATAATTTGTTCATACAATCATTCCGCCTATACACCTTCAAGGGTAAGTCCATCCAAAAAAGACATTTCTATCATTAAATACTCACCCTCAAGACCTTTGTTCGTCTTCAGAACACAAATTAAGATATTTTTGATGAAATCTGAGAGGTTTTTTTTATCTTCCATAGAAAGCAACAAAATACCACATTCAAGGTCCAGAGAAGTTGTAAAGACATTGTTAAAATAGTCCACGTGACTACAGTGGTTCAACCTTAATGTTATGAAGCGACGAGAATACTTTTTGTGCGCAAAAACGATACAAAAATAACGATTTGTTCCACAATTTTTCCTCTTCCTTGTCATTCTCCTACGCAGTTGACGCAGTGCAGAGCTTCCGTCTTTTTTTATTTGTTTTTGCGCACAAAAAGTATTCTCGTCGCATCATAACATTAAGGTTGAACCACTGTAGTCACGTGGACTATTTTAACAATGTCTTTACTACTTCTCTGGACCTTGAATATGGTAATTTCGTTGCTTTCAATGAGAGATAAAAAAAATCGGATTTCAGCAAAAATATCTTAATTTGTGTTCCAAAGATGAACGAAGGTCTTGTGGGTTTGGAACAACATGAGGGTGAGTAAGTAATGACAGAAATTTTTAAAATATTTTTTTCTACAAATTCACCTTTGTCAATCCTTTGTCTTCACAAGCTTTGAAAGTTAAAATTAAAGTTGAATGTCAGCTCATTATAATTTTACCTCGTTACATATTCAAATTGCCATTCTGCAGTCTGTTTAATTAAATTTAGTAAAATTGAGACATTCTTAGTTCATTTCCAAATGGTGCACAATCCTGGTGTGTGCAGTTGGTGATTTTTATAAGTAGTTGTTTTATGAAATGCTGAGTTGGAACAATTCATTTTACAAGTCTGTGCACATCCAATATTGCAATTTGCCAGCTGTCATTACCTACAATCTTTTGCCATGCACAACCATGCTGAAGGTTGTTGAGAAGATCAGCTTAAATTTAAGTAACTGTTGCTTTGACTAAGGTTTGATTGTATTTTGAGCGAGGATTGTTGAATCACCCCTGGCATCATGTTTTGTTCTCGATTCGGTGCAGCCCCGTAGGGTTTGGCTCTGGCGAGCACGGGAGGGGCTCGATACGTTCCAGCCTGTCAGAGAAATGAATGCACTCAAGTAGCTGTGAAACACATTAGCTTCTCAGCATAAACAAGACGTCTGCCTCATTAAGTTACAGCGTAATACAATACTCTTCCATATCAATTAGGCGTCCCTGCCACTTTGGCTTGTGGAAAACGGCTTCTCGCTCATTCGCTCTCCATCATTAGGCCACGTTCTGTTTACACGGACTCCATCCGTTTCATTTATTAGAAAAGCATCGGGACACACCTAATATGTGATTGCTGTTTAACCGAGAAGCATATATTACGCTAATGTGCCGCACTCTGGCGCGAGTGGTGAAAGACTCAACCATTCAACGCTCGGATGTGTGTATGTAGTGTGTTTGCGTGCATATGTGTGTGAACCCTGCCGATCATGGGAGTGCGCTCTCTCGCCCGAGCTGTCAGAGAGCGAGCCGGTTTGTCAGCAAACACACCCTGCAGGGTCTGCTCTGCGTCAAGCGTATCATTCTCCTTTAATCATTGCTGGGGCCACAGCACTCTTCATTATTAACGTGGTCCCGTGGCCCCCAATTCGAAGTAAAGGAACGAGAAAGGAGAAACTCACAGCAGTGTTGTCCCAAGCGAGGTCGCCCTCGTTTATTTCCCGGACAGCAAGCGAGAACCGCAGAGGCTGGAGCGGCTATGGCGTTTGCTAATGCTGACGTTTGATGTTGAGTTATGGGGTTCTGAGGGCTTCTGAGAGCAACTAATGAGAAGAGTGGCTTGAACTTGGAAATGGAGGTGGATGGGACGAGTTCAGCAGCCCCACTTCTGCCGGGAATCGCTCTTATGGAAGGTAAATGTGAAGTGGACACTATATAAACCATTGAGTTTGATACTGATGATACCCTCACCAGTCACAACATTACCCCTATTGCTTTAATCTTCAATGCAATGGATTCTTTCTACATTAGCAAGACACACAGCACCTGTGTACTCAATATCACATGTGGGCTTGTGAAAGCTGCTGTTTGTTTTTGTAATCTGACATTGGTTTAAACACACATGTCCACACTCAGTAGTGACATATTCATTTTATGTATACTTGAAAATATATACTTCAGGGTATTGATTTCTAGTGTTGTATCTCAGGCCTTTACATGTGGCATTTTACCCAGATATTTTACATTCACTCCAATACATTTCCACTGTCATCAGATGGAGAAGAATGAATTCACTAGGTTTCAAATGTTTTATTCCTGTGAAGGCAACTCTGAATTTTCAGCATCATTACTCCAGTCTTCAGTGTCACATGAACCTTCAGAAATAAGTCTAATATGCTGATTTGGTGCTCAAGAAACATTTCTTAGGATTATGATTATCAATGTTGAAAACAGTACTTCACAGACCTGTCACCAACAATGCAAGTTAATACCAGATGTACTGGCTTGAGTTTTTGGCTTCCTGTTTCTGCACCCTCTCTATCCCATCTCTCAGCTGAATGAATAGGTGTTTTGAAACCATACATAATTAAAGGAGGAGAATACAAAGGGCAGAGCATATGAATACATAAAGACGTAGGCTTCTCTTAATCTATTAAAGGTGTTTAGGAGCCCAGGCAAGATTTTCTAATCCAGATGGGCTCAATGGGTGCATTCTGATCCAGCGCTATGATCATTTCACAGCCCTTTTGTGAAGACAACAGGTCATCATAACTCTTAGCGGCATTATCACGGATTTAACCCTGATTTTTTTTTGATCCCCCTCCTGCAGGAAGAGCCGTTTCACACCCATGGAATGAATAAGCTGTTTTTATGAATAGGAGACACAAAGTCTCTGAATACACTTTCACACTGACAATTTAAGGAGCTGCAGCCGGTGCCACACACGACGCGTTGCTCTCTTCGCTATTAAAGGTTTAAGGCTAATTGTCAGACGGCGCTCTGTTTGCCTAAGTTTGCCGACCTGGCTTTCGAGCGGGGCGGAAAGTGCCATGGCTTGAGTGAGCCGGAATCCATTGTGTGAAAGAGAGCGTAAAAGCTCGGCGAGGGTATTGATGGGATTACTCACACTCTCGCAGCTAAAGAGCGAGAGTGAAAAGAGAGAGCGAGGGAGTAAATGATTTAAAAGGCAGTGTAATGTAATGAGGAAGGGGGCCTTGGAGGTGCGGGAAAGACTTCCTTATGGCCATCTATCTGACTGCTAATCCTCTGAGCTTACATCTACATTAACACTCACACATCGCTGCTAAACACTTCTGGCAGCTTTTGGGTCTGTATCGCTCTAGCTGTGGTGCGCTCATCTGCAGCACTGTCAGTCTGGCTTTTAGGAGCCGTTGATGCTGTGTGTTTCTGTATACCGGTGGCACTTTAAAATGGTCTCTGATTGAGAGCCAGTGAAAGCAGGATACACACTGAGGAGCTGGAAGGCATGGAAATAAAGCCGGCATGAGTGCCCAGTGTCACTCTTATCTGGAGAGTTGGATGGCTTGATCTCTTCGAAGAGGACACTCACTCGAGCAAGGCCATAATCAGCTGATAATAAAATTTACTTGAATAACCACAGGCCTCGACTGCACTCTGGCCATCATGCTACACTCAAAAAAAAAAAAAAAAAAAAAGCCTTTTCTAAAGATTTTCACATTTCAATTAATAGTAAAATTCCATCAAATTCAATTGAATAATCCTTACATATTATTAGGGTTGCCCCCTAATAGTTGACTAACCATTAGTCAAGGCTTAATCGACCAAAATCTCATTAGATGCTTAGTCGCAGGAAAAAAATCCACATGAAGTGGTGAAGTCAGATCGTTAACAGCCTGTCTATGTGGTAAATACAATACGTTAGGCAGGACTTCCAAATGCTCGCCTGTCTTTCATCGACCTCAAATATGGCTTATCATCTGAAACATGTAAGTAGTAGCAACTTTACATTGCCGCTGGCTTTAGCATTAACCTAGAAAAATGTGCGCTATTTAAGAGTTTGTGCGGAGTGTGAAAGCTGAATAGTAGCGCGCTTACTGCATTACAGCTATGGAGGCGCCAGTGCTATCACTTGCACTTAAAATACTCCGTCATTTTTGGTCATACAGATAAGAGTAATACATCTTTTGAATGTGTGAAGAGTCTACTTTTATTTGTGTGCACGCACAATAACAACAAAACATCGTGCTTTTGTAAAATAATGAAAGCAAACAAGGTGTGCTTTCTGCCGTCTCTGTGAGCCAAAAAAAAAAAAAAAGAGAGAGAAAAGAAACAAAACTTCATGTAAACTTGCCTTACAGACATGAAAAATATATCTATAGAAAGTGAAATGTCTACCTTTAAATGAACCAATTCAATATTGTCAGGTTATATAACCCATATGAAACTTGCATATAGGTGTGTATATGTATATATACATACATACTATTAAACATTTTATTTTCAGTAAAAGTCAGCTCGTGGTCAGATCATGGTTAGTGCACATGTTCCAACACATAGAGTGTGTAGATCATGTGGGCTCTTCCTGTTTCTGATCCACCTCTCTCTCCCTATCATTTCCTGTCCTCCGTCTACCCTCTTCTAAATAAAAGTGGCAAAAGGCCAAAAAAGGTGGAGGTCTTCTCGGCAGGGGCAGTTCAAGCAGATGCCTTCTTGGACAAATGACAGCCCGTGATTTACACACTGTCCATTTTCCACCAGAAGGCTGTTTGTTTTTAGATACAAGTGAGCAACATTACACAAGTCTAACACACTTTCCTGGGGATAATTGCTTGTTAGCTCAATTTCACTTATGGCCCCTTAATAAAACCTAATTGAATTAGTCCCACCTTTGCTGTTCTTTTAGGTGTTTACGCTCCTCTGGTGCCCCTTGTAGCCCAGAAACAGGATAATGTGTGTCCCCCTCATGCCTAAGTAAACCTGCCGTAACTCAAGGCTGTCAAGGTGAATGTTCTCTGTACTGAATAAAGAAAATCTCAAAAATGAGATAAGTAGTCCTGCGGTCACCAACATCTAGGAGACCACTAACAAACATGGGTTTTATGATGATTAAAAACATAAATAAATAAATAAATAAAAAATTATCCTGCCGGTTAAATGTTAACATAATGTCCTCATACCTCAGTGGTTCAGACAGGATTTCCAAATGAAGATCTACATAGGTCGTCTCAGGCCTTTTGTCTCACCCAGAACCTGCGGCAGACTTTTTGAATTGAATTGAATTTGAATTGGTGAGGCTGAGCTCTGACGGGTGTGAATAATGTGGAATGTGGGCTGTGGCGGCTGTCAGCCATTCTGATGAAGAGATCTTCCCTATTGGTGAGAATGAACTTCTGACCCCACATCCTCTGTGCCGTTCCCCTTCAGCTGTTGGACTGCTTTAAAATAACACTCATAGAGATGTACTCTCCAGCCTCCCAAAATCATTTAAAAGTGTCTTATGTGACTTTCAATAGTTTGATGACCCTGACCGTGACCGTGCTTTGGTCAGGTGTTTTATCTATCTTCTGAACAGGTTGCTGACCAGTAAGCTGAGGCATCAAAGTTTGGGGGTTAATACGATTTTTTTTTTTTTTTTTAGCATAATCATTTTAACAAGCAAGGACACAACAAATTGATCAAAAGTGACAGTAAAGACATTAATAATGAAAATGACATTAAAATTATGAGATGAAACGGAAAAGGCTCTCGTGATGACATATATTGCATAGTTCAAAAGTTTGGGGATAGTAATTTTTTTATTATTAGTAGTAGTACTTTTTATTTAGCAAGGACACATTAAATTGATCAAAAGTGACAGTTAAGACATTTTTTCATAAGATATATTTTTCACATCTAATTGCCATTCTTTTGAACTTTCTAATCATCAAAGAATCATGATTTCCAAAAAAAAAAAATATATATATATATATATATTTTTTTTTTTTTTTTTTTTTTGAAATATACTTAATTAAATATAATTAAGCAGCAGAAAATCTTTTCAGCAATGATAATAAGAAATGTTTCTTGAGCACCAAATCAGCATATTAGAATGATTTAGAAGGGTCATGTGACACTGAAGACTGGAGTAATGATGCTGAAAATCCAGATTTGCAAACACAGGAATAAATTACATTTTAAAATATGCTGAAATAGAAAACTATAATATATTTCACAATATTGTTTTTTTTTACTATAATTTGATCAAATAAATGCAGCCTTGGTGACAAACCATAAAAAAAAAAAAAAATCCTACTGACCCCAAACTTTTGAAAAAAAATATATATCAATTTTAAATGTTTTTTAAGCGAATGTCTGTTTTTTAAGTTACTTTATTTTTTCATTTATTTCATTATTTATTTATTTATTTATTTATTTGATTTTATTTAAAATTAATTTCTATACTTGTATTTGGCATTGTGAAATCAAAACCATATAAAAGACCAAAGTGCTGTAGTATGTAGTATGTTCATATGTGCTGTAGCATCTTGGAGACATGCAGAGCCGTTGGTTGTAGCAGCGTTTGCGGTGGCCACTCCCACTCATCCTGCAGGAAGTTGCTTTGATGGCAGGCCTGTTGACTCTGGTGATTTCAGTGCTTTGAGGAGTCAATGGCAGACACAGGACAAACAGCTTTTTATGAAGTGGTATGAAGTTATCTGCTGTCTGTGAGTCTGGCCGGGCTGGTGTTTTACAGCAGATAACGGCAGGCCTCTTGCCTCCCTATCAGCGCTGCGCCACCGGCCGCCTGCGCTCCTCTCTTCGCCACGCATTAGCTCCTGTCAGTGGCCTCGAGTGTGGCTGAGGGTTTACAGGGGAGGCCAGACAAGGCCAGATAGCCATTGGCCTGAAGATCAAAGGGTCTCCCTACAGGCCGTTCAGATAAAGCAGCTGTATTTCATGCAGCAGGTATCTGTAATAGAAAGACACCCCGGTAATGCCACCGTCTGAAGTGCAGCATCATGGCAGACAGATGAACTGTGCTTCCTTCACACCCCCCGTCTATGCAATATCTATTTTATTGGCCTAGGCGCTTATTGCTGGAAAAAAAATGAGCCCAGTGTTTTTGTTTGAAGTCATATTGGCCCACAGTGGTGTTTTTCAGGGGTCAGTCATTTCCTCTTTGCTATCCCTGTCAGAGGAAGGCAGGGGGGCTCGGCCGGGGTTTGAGCTGCTATGTGTGCCAGATGAAACACAGATAGCTGTTTATGACCTCCGAGTTACACCAGCATGGCCATAGACACTTTTCAGGTTCATTATGTATTATGACTTCAGGCTTACAGAATTGTTTTCAAGCCAGTACGGTGTTTTTTTTAACAATTCAGCTATCATCATCATATCATCTGATAAGCAACTATTATAAAGGACAGAAAAAAATGCAGTTTGCAGTGATAAAATTAACTTGTAATGAGCTTTAATGCAGTGTGAATCAAAATGGTGGTTTGAACTGTTGTTCTCTGTCGTTTTTCTCTGGCAGGCATGTTTGACCGCAGCGTCACCCTGCTGGAGGTGTGTGGCAGCTGGCCTGAGAGTTTCGGACTGCGTCACATGTCCTCTGTGGAAGCCACGGAAGAGGGCCTGAAGGAGAGGCTGGCGGACGCAATGTCTGAGTCGCCCAGCAGAGACATTGTAGGCTCTGGGACAGGTGAGCACACGCACTCTCACTAATGGTGCACTAATGCACTCATTTTTTTGAAGTTGTAAAGTTGGAGTACATTTTACAAGAGAATACGTTTTACTGTACTAGAATACTATTAGTCTTTCTACTTCAAGCCTATTGCCTATTCTTTACAATTATTTGTGAAATTTACAAGCAATTTCTGAGTAAATGTTGTTTGTGCTCCAATTTTTTTCTAGTGTAGGCAATGAATGTCAGATAACATAAAATGCTGGGTTAAAAACATCCCAAGTTGGGTTGAAAATGGACAAACCCAGCGATTTGGTTGTTTTAACCCAGCGGTGGGGTTAAATGTTTGCCGAACGTGCTGGGCAGGTTTATTTAACCTAAATATTGTTTAAAAATTACAATATGGCTGGCTTAAAATGAACCCAAAATAGGTTCAGACACATAATTACTGGAGGCAACAATAATAATCAAAAGGTGAACATTTATTAATACGTAATTTAAAAATGTTTATTGTTTAATTATTATTCATTAAACTTTTTAATAAATGTTCATTTATTAAGCTTACTAATAAATTATCATTTCCAACATATTTTCATTTTATGCAAGTAATACAGTAATTTTTAAACAATAGTTGAGTTAAATAAAACTACCCAACCGCTGGGTTAAAACAACCCATTCGTTGGGTTTGTCCATTTTCAACCCAACTTGGGTTGTTTTTAACCCAGCATTTTTAGAGTGTTCCCTTAAAAGCAACAGTTAACGTCAAAGATTTAAAAGGATATCTCGTGCAAACATTTAAATTCTGTCTTCATTTTTTAGCCTTACGTTGTTCCAAACCTGTATGACTCTTTCTTCTGTGGTACAAGATATTTTTAATAATATTTGGATAACTCTTTTTGTCCAAATAATGAAAGTCATTGTACGGATTAGAAAACAGACATTTCTCAAAATATCTTCATGAAATGATATTAAGTTATGTGAAAGAAGAACTTTGAATATGTAATAATAAAAAAAAGGTATTATTTTTCCTTTTCATCAGCCAAAGTTTGTTCTTCTCATTAGTAGCTCATTAAGTTCAAAAGCAAACGAACTCCCTCAGAAGTTAAAGCGGTAAACCCTATTTGGTTCGATTTGCTCCTGCTAATACCTCCAGTGACTATGGGAATCAGTTACTGATCCTCAATCCTGTTCGAATTACGCAGAGATAAGAATACGTCCTGGCGTATTTACGTGATTTCTCGTACAGATCTTGGAAGAGACACATTTCAGAGGTTTTACAATAACAAATTAGGTCATTCACATTGAGGGAGAAACCGAGCGAAATGAGGGGGGAAATTGCCACTCTTGACAATCCAAATGTTTAACTCATTTAGGAAGCTGCTGCTCTCCGGCCCTCCCCCTCGTCTGAACAAGACTTTCTTTGATATCTGGGGAAGATGGAGGTTGGATCCTGGACGCCGCTGCTTGGAGCAGCGAGGTCACAAGGCCCTAATGCATTTAGCATCGACTGGCCCTCTCTCGTAGCGCGTCTATTAGGCACTAATTTGATTTGTACCTATTCATTTGCAGTCCCTGCAGCAGCACCGAGTTGGCCTTCTCCATAATTGGTTCTGTCTCTATTTTTGCATCATTAGATTAAGCCCGACTCCCGGACACTTGTAGTCTGCGCTTGTCCGTCCATTTATACAGCCTAATGTAACACAAAATTCATTACTGATCACATTACTCTCAACTTTTGGCCCCACGGGCTGGCGGATGAACGTAACGTTAAGCATCTCCTGAAGCAGGAAACCCAGAGCACGGACGAAAAATGGATTGCGGCGAGAGGCTCTAAATAAGCAGCATGGTGGCGGGGGACAGGGTGCTGGAGCCTCTGATGAGCACTAGCCATCGGTTATGTCAGTCTGTGTCTTTTTCACCCAGACGTCCGGCTGCAGTTAAGAATCAGTGCCAAACTTTAAGAGATCAAGCCATTCCCATTTGAGTCTTTGTTGAAGGTACCGACTAATGTGGCAGTAAGTGCTGAGAGTAACGGCCGAATATTGGTAATTACCCTATAGTCGTCCAAAGTACCCTCTTCATTTGTTGTCATGGGTCGTGTCTGGGTTGTGTCTAGATGGTAACTCTTGTTCTGTGAGTCCTGCAAGATTCATGTGCAACATAATACAATGCATTTATATCTCACAGAAACTTGGCGACTATAGGGTGTAAGATAATGCTATGAATTTGTTGATTTCAATGGGCATGGTACGTTACAAGAAAAAAAAAAAAGATTTGTGAAGGCAACATTATTTTTGGAAACTGATACATTTTTTAAAAATATGTTTCATTTTCTATTTCGGATTGAATTGAAAGTTTAAAGGTGCCTTAGATTCAAAATTTGAATTTACCTTGGCATAGTTGAATAACAATAACAGTACATGGAAAAGACATACATTGAGTTTCAAACTCCATTGCTTTCTCTTTCTTATGTAAATCTCATTTGTTTAAAAGACTTCCGGAAAACACGCGGATCTCAACATAACACCAACTGTTACGTAACAGTTGGGGTGTACGCCCCAATATTGCATATGCCAGCCCATGTTCCCAACATTATGAAAGGCATTAGACAAGGGCAGCCAGTAACGTCTGGATCTGCACAGGTGAATCAACAGACTAGGTAAGCAAGAACAACAGCGAAAATGGCAGATGGAGCAATAATAACTGACATGATCCATGATAGCATGATATTTTTAGTGATATTTGTAAATTGTCTTTCTAAATGTTTCGTTAGCATGTTGCTAATGTACTGTTAAATGTGGTTAAAGTTACCATCGTTTATTACTGTATTCACGGAGACAAGAGCCGTCGCTATTTTCATTTTTAAACACTTGCAGTCTGTATAATTCATAAACACAACTTCATTCTTTATAAATCTCTCCAACAGTGTAGCATTAGCCGTTAGCCACGGAGCACAGCCTCAAACTCATAGAGAATCAAATATAAACATCAAAATAAATACTTTACTCACATAATTCGAAGCATGCATACAGCATGCATGACAAACATCTTGTAAAGATCCATTTGAGGGTTATATTAGCTGTGTGAACTTTGTAAATGTGCTGTAATATAATCGAGAGCTCGTATGGCAGGGAGCACTGAAAAAATCAGTGCATAGTTAATGATGCCCCAAAATATGCAGTTAAAAAAATTTATTTAAAAAAATCTATGGGGTATTTTGAGCTGAAACTTCACAGACACATTCAGGGGACACCTTAGACTTATATTACATCTTGTGAAAAAGCATTCTTGGGCACCTTTAAAAGAACAGCATTTTTTTTTATATATATATATAATTTTTGGTAACACTGTAAAATACCAAAATCACACGGTTACTGTGTGATTTTGGTAAATAATCAATGTTATGAGTATAATTATTTTATTTATTTATTTTTGGTCTCTAAACTCCCCAGATCCCAGTTTGAAAACCCCTGCTTTTGTAATACAAGTGCCATAACGCTATTCTTAGGCTTTCCACAGAACAAAATTTGCCATCTAGACATGACTTTATGGCTGATGGGGGAATTATCTGATCAGTTCTAAAGCACTGTGGGATTGTGCCGTTGAGTTGTGGGTGAGCCAGTGCATCTGCGTATGTAATACCTGAACAGCTTTCTTTGTAGTTGTGGGATGCCCCATTTAATAAGCCAGGTCCAGTCGGGAGCTTCTTTGAAGGGTCGAAAGCAGATGGTTCGACACTTAGCATCTCCTCACGCACAGGCGCTTCTTCAGAAGAGGATTGTAGCGTCAGGGGACATCTCTGACTCTTCTTCTTCTTTATCAGTCGCTAACTACTTCTCCATGTTTCATTCCATCCAGTCCTTGGATTTCCCATTCTTGCCTGGCTGACCATTGATGAAACTGGGAAATTTCATTGAGACGTGGGAATTTCTTCCCATGCCGGTGACGGGGAGAGAACTCAAGACTCCCAATTTACCGTAACGCAAGGCTTCTAACCTAACAGAATGGAATGTAAGAGAAAACTCTTGAAATGCAGTCATCTTATAATTAGATTTCGGTCAGCGGCATAATGTTGCAAATTGGATTTTTCTCATTGGTGCTAACCCAACGTAAATTCCATTTAAGCAGGGGGAAGAGGACAGGGCTCAACCCTGTCAGCCGCGGTGGCCCTCCCCACACCACCGCTGCCAGTGTTTACTGAGGTTACACACAGGGATTATGTCTCTGTCATTCCTCATTACTCCAGCCGCCCCAAAAAACACATTTATATCTATTTCCCTGTTAAGCCTACAGCACTGAGAGCACATGCTCACATCCCCCCCATCGGCCTTACAGAGCTCTCAGAAAGTAGTAGTGATGTAGACATGACTCTTAAAAATTTGATAATGCTAATACACTGTCTGCCTTTAAACAAAATGCTGCAGCAAAAAGTTTCCCTCACGTTTGATTTATTTTAGGAAATCAGTTGATTCATTGATTCATTTGATTCCTTGTGCACATTTTTAGTAAAATATTTGGTATGCTATGCTTCTGTTCATTCTTTGGTTCAGTTATTTAAATGAGAGTGTTTCTAGTTTTATTAGAAATATAGTGTTTCAAGTTAAATGTTTTTACCCTAATTAAGATTCCCATTGTTTTCTCGTGAAGTTGTAGTAATGTAGTCATGACTTGTAATGATCAATGCTGATATGGTGTTTTTGCTGCTTCGTTGATTTAGACATTTGAATCCATGCTTGTATGTTCTATGTGGCAGTGTGACAGTTGTCTATTGAACCATATATATGTGTTCTTTTAAAATGATTAAGGCTGGTGGGTTTTTGTGCACTTGAGGGAGAGCACACACTGTCAAAGTGGGAGATCCCACAATAGCTTCATTGTGAAGAGGATGTTAGCGACAGCTCTCAAGCACCCTCTCTCTTTCTTTCTTTTTCTTCATCTTCATCCTTGAGTATTCAGTTCGACCCTCAGGGCACATCTTTACTGTCAAAGCAAAACACATACACTCTGGAAAACATGCATAAATCCACACACTTTCACTCTATAGTTTTGTTAATTCATAGAGTAGCTACTTATTCAGTTTGACTGTAGTTTAACTACTTTCATTTATGAATATCTAGCCACTTGTTTCTACTTTCAAAGTAGCTTCCTAACACTGACATGCACACTAAAGCTTTGTTACTGAAGCATTTACATGCCTGGCCCTTAAAACGGTCACGCATGGAAGCTGGTGAAAGAAAGAACACATTTACGTGAGCATAGTTTTCCCAACATAAACAGACACATACATGCTGTGACCACTACTGAGCTGACTGAACTGTGACCGGCTGAACTTATGATGATTAGAGCTTTTGTCACGAAACTAGGAACAATGCACTTACATCCGCCAGTAACACTCGTCTGTACATACTTCTCCAATGGCCAGACACTCCAGGGCGCCAAAAATCTGTCTTCCTTTCGATTGGCTGTTAGCACTCGTGAAAGAAGCAGGATGTTTGTTTTCCAACCTCCCAAAGTCATCAAAACATTCATCACTAACTATTTTAGCCTTTGCACACTAGCTGTCATAATTTAAGTTTATAAAATTGCCAGGTTCTGTTTGAACTGGCTTTATGTTTGAGTTAATTATCTGACCGGGGATTGGTTATTAGTTGACTATCACATACAGAAATCCACAGAAAGTTCCAAAGGATCAGAATGATGTCATTCAGAAAGTCCACAACCACTTGCGTGTTTGTTTATTTCATATTTTGGTTAATTTAATGATACGTTCAGCTATTAAAGGGATAGTTCACCCAAAAAATGAAAATTACCCCATGATTTACTCACCCTCAAGCCATTCTAGGTGTATATGACATTCTTCTTTCAGAAGAATACAATCGGAGTTATATTAAATAATGTCCAGGCTAATCCATGCTTTATAATGGGAGTGGATGGTGGCCCAAAATTTGAAGTCCAAAAAATTGCACCCATCCATTATAAAAAAAAAAGTCCACACGGCTCCTAAGGGTTAATAAAGGCCTTCTGAAGTAAAGCAATGTGTTTGTAGAAAAATATCCATATTTAAAACTTTATAAACTGTAATCTCTAGCTTCCGCTAACTGTCGTATGCGTGTTCATGAGAGAGTGGCGTCCCATCTTATGACGTAGGACACAGGCACAGTGTGAGCTCCGGTGATGAACACGGAAGCACAGAGGAGAGAGCAAAACAAAACACCGGTCACGAATTAAAAGTACAAAACTAGGATTTGTGAAGAAAAATGCCAGAGGATTTCAATATAAGCCAAGAGGAGACTGAGTTTTTTGCCGACCAGGAACTCCGTGAGATGGAGGAGGCTGCAGCAGCAGCGGCACAAACAACAGAATTGAGTAGACGGAGTGCTCATGACCCCTTATTTGCCCCTCATTTACACTGCACGCATCTGCTGCGTCTGTCAAAAATAGACTTGCCGCCTATCTTTAGCGAAGCTGCACGGCGAGCTGCTTCTGAAACGTGCCGTGGCTCAGCTGGTGTGTAAACAAGCATTGACTAGAGTGGCCGCGGATCAGCTCCGGTAGCCGTGTCGCATGTTCAATTGCATGTAGAGATTTAAAAAATAATAATAATAATAATAATTGAAAAAAACTTTACAACAGTTACATGAGCAATTACTTAAAAACTTCATATAGCAATCATATTACAGTATTTGTTGAATATATACCTAATTTGGCTGAAACAACAACGCAGGCATAGGCACAGCTGACGATTTCAGAAGTCGTCTTGTACTCTTGTCTGCCTTGTAATCCTCGGACCTGAAATGTTCACTGCACAGCACGCATTTATATAATTTTTCCACAGACTTTAGCTTTGTCACACTGCGCCTGCGTCCTACGTCATAAACTGGGACACCACTCTGTCGTAAACGCACGTACGACAGTTAGCGGAAGCTAGAGATTACAGTTTATAAAGTTTTAAATATGGATATTTTTCTTACACAAATTCAGCGCTTCGCTTCAGAAGGCCTTTATTAACCCCCCGGAGCCGTGTGGATATGTTTTATAATGGATGTGTGCATTTTTTCTGTCTTTAGAATTTGGGCCACCATCCACTCCCATTATAAATCATGGATTAAACCTTTTTTTGGTTTAAAATGATCCAAAATAAATTTTTGAGCAAGTACATAGCGAGTGTTCAAAACTATCTCCTTACCTCCTTACCTTAGCCGATTCACAATGGTAATCTTGTAATAATATTTTCTAATAAAATCGTTACCGGTGGTTTTCCGCAGGAAATTCGTTCATTTTTGCGTCATTACGTCACGTCTGTTTACATAAAGGAGTCATCCCAGCTAGTAGACCATATGACATGTGAGGATGCTGCTGGTGGATCATTTATAGCCTTTTCTCACAGCAGCAGCAATAATTATATTTATCATTTTGATGGCAGATTGTAATCCAGAAAGGACCAAATGACCCGTAGTCAAAAGCAAAAGACTGCGGAGTAGCTACAGAAATTGAATCTACAGGTAACGCTATAAATACACGTAGTCACGCAATGCTGATTATTAACATTAACAATTTGAGTATAACAATAATAATAGTAATTTGCACGGTTTAATGTGATCCGAGCTAAGCGATCGTTAGATTTAATCACCATTGGCAGTGCGATTTTATTGTTTGTTTTTTTTTTTCTCAGTTGGTCAGAACAAAAGTGGCAGACATGTTACTTACTTGTTCAGATGACATTTTCCAGTTTTCGTATTTTGGTCATACTTCCAAGATGTAGAATCTGTGATTTTGAAGTACAGTATCAACACTGTTGCGGTGACTGACAGCAAACATTAGATTCATCCATGCTGAGGAGCGGTGCCGATGCACAACGCACATAAAGATGATAATTCCGCAATTAACTGCAATTGCAGATCTCAAACAGAGATGGCGACAAAGAGGCAAAACTTACGGACTGCACCTTTAAAGTAGATTTAAATGTTTTTGCTAATGCTAACGCAGAATGATCCTCACCTGCTACTGTTTATTCCATGTAAGCTAACAGAAAAATTGAGGTTTGATTAAGAATTAGGCATAAACATGAATCAAACAGGCCTTGAGTTGGTGATAGGCAACAGGCATATTTATTTCATTATTCCAGGTACTATAATGGCATAGCAGATTATCCCAGCGTACATTGGGGTAGATCCATACTGGCTTACTGAAAAACCTCCATTGTTTGCTTACCTGGTTAATAACAGTAATGTTCCCTGTTTAAATTGGACTAACTCACAAGTATTCTTTTGCCAAATCCTAAGCTATTATCAGAAAGACCGTTCCATATCTTAATGTCACGGCTCATTTTTCGTGCCACGATAACCATCACTGGATCAACAAGACACAGCTGAAAGCACAGCAGCCCAGTCATTCGCCGTGCAAAGGACTTAGCTTGTGCTAATCAATCATCCGCCACCTATGCGCAGCACACGGACGATGGATTGCATAAACAAGCCCAGCGCTAATCTGGGTCTGCTCAATCTCCTGCCAAACCAAAGTTCCTCAGTAGAAGTGTTCTGGACCATGAAGTTGCACTGAAAGACTGTAACTTTGGTAAAAGTGTTTAGCTGCTTCTCAGTGCCTGGTGCATGTGAGTTTGGTCAGTGTTGCTGCTCTAAAATACATCCATATGTCATTTCAATCGTCCTTTTCTTTAAACTACCTCTCTTCCAGAACACTGTGAAACTACATTTGTTAGTAAGAGGGCAGGCGTGATCATAGGAATATTAGGTCCATTTCTGCATGCTGTGTTGAACTGACCTGTGAAGCTGATGCTGAAGATAAGGCCTGCAGCTCTCAGTGATTTTACTGTGCCATTGACCCTGATGGTTGAGCTCAGCTGTAGCTGGCATCATTACTTACACTCTCTGAGATGAGGAACACAAATACATATATATCTGTGGTTATAGCACATAGCTTTAGATAGATAGAGAGAGAGAGCTTAAAAAAAAAAAGTTGTTTTGAGTGTTGGACTATAAAAGACAGTAGCAAGTGATATGGTATTAGTGCATGGCTGCATGGTGAGGTGGCCAGGAGGGGAATGAAGTGTGAAAACAGGAACACAATCATTATTTCCTCCCTTCAGCACTCACCCATTCATCCCATGGTCAGTCTCTTCACTTCAACCAAAGGTTTGAGAGTAATGTGCAGCGACAGGGTGAGACGATGAAGAAGAATTCATGCATTCAGAGCCTTTCTTTCTCTCTCTGCCCCAGTCCGTCAGTAACACATTGGGCCTGGATATCATTTTAGCATTTATCCCCTACTCATTGTTCTTCTAGCCTACAAACTAGTTGCTAAAACAGTAAAGAAAGGAACAGAAGATGGGACTGAGGCTAGAAACCGAAGCTTGCAGTAAATGGGCTTTTTGTGGGATTTTTTGAGACTGCACTTAACAGCTCGCTCAAGGGAGCGAAAGTCAGAAAATAGCGGCTCAGAAAGAAAGAAGAGCGAAAGAAAGCGAGACAGCCGAGGGGGTGGAAGGAGCACTTTTAAAAGATGTTCCAGGATGTCTAGACATGGTGTTGGTGAAACATGACGAAAGCGTCAGGCATTTGAGAGCGCCGCAAATGGAAGCAAGAGGCAGGTGTCGGTGAGACATCCTGCGTGTCAGAGCGGCTCAGAGCTGTGATTCCACAACTGATCCGGACTCGTAAGGCATTTACTGTGTTTAGCCTCTCAGGAGTATGAAGAAGAGTTCATTATTCAATACCACACTTACCTTACTCTTTTCTTTCTTCCTTCTCTTCTTTCTCTCAAACTACACGTGTGCTGTATATATATCAGTAAAAGAGGTTGCATGAATTAGTGATAGAGGACATAATGGAGGCGTCTCTTGAAGGCGCTGTTGAAAGGCGTTACAGCGCTAACGGTCCACACCGATATGAGATCACTGACCTGACTGCAGCACTTTCCAGGAAAGTGAAAAGAGGAGAGAGGACGTGAAGTAAGCGAGGGAGGGAGAGTGTGACTGTCGCTGCCTCCCTTTCGCACACACACACACACGGTGCTCTAATGGCCTCACACTTAGGAAAGCACTCACACACGCCTCTCTCGTGCTGTGAATAAACATTTTCTCTCTTTCTTCCTCTAGAGGCGTTCCGGCACTTTCAGGTGATCGTGCGCTCAAAGAGGACGACATCATTTAGCGCTATTATTTAATTGCTTAGTGATGATCTGACTAATGCAAAACAAAATGGTAATTATGCAAAGCAGAAATGGCATTTCTGTTTATTTTCTAATGTGTTTGTGGCTAGTAGATGAAAGCTCAGCTTTAAAGCACCGTCGTCCGGTGTGGTGTTGGTGAGCATGTGCGAACTTGAGCTTCGGGGCGAGCGAGTGAGCAATGGTGCTTTTCACTGAAACACCAGCTGAGTGCAGGATTCCTCCTTGGGCTATAGGGCTTTAGTGAACCTTGCTCCATCAGAGAGACTGTGTGTGTGTGTGTGTGTGTGTACTGGCCCCACATTTCAAGATGCTTGGCATGGCGTACGGCTCCACGGCCGTCATGCAGACCGTGCCCATCAATCAAAGAGACATAAAGCAATATGGACAGCAATTAAATCAACTAATTGAATCAAAACTCAAATTAAGCCACCAGCCTGAGTGGTTTGTAATTGTAAATGGCATGAGCCTTCCATCCCACTGGCTTAAATTTGAGACCTGCGCCTTGAGCAACTATTTAACCAATTACTCTGCTAGCAGTAATAGACCTTCTTAATGCTGGCAGAATCTGAGTGATTTTGTTTGACTTGGGTTTTTTATTCAGAGGCTGTGGTCTACTTATAGCCTGTGCAATAAATAAAGAATCAGTCATGTTTATCTTAATGGATTTTGGCCATGTTTTGCCCATTTAGCACATTTGAAAAGTTTGCTATCACTGTATACTATTCAGAAACAGTTTAAATAAACCAATTGGATTAGAAAAGTCGTTTGAGAGTCATTAGTGGCGTTGCTAAGGCAAGCGTCCCAATAAAGTGCAACGGTGCACGCCCGCTTTTTAAGCTGTGCTGCCTCTGGAAGTGTTTTCCCCATTCATTTTTTCCATAGAGATTCTTCATGGTAGAGTTTTAAGGCATGAACCAAGCCAACCAGCTCCAAGGTGAGCCACAACATTACAAACTTTGATTTGAACTAAATAGTTTTTGAAAATTGGACAAAAAGCAAAAGGGATACTTTACTTTAATGAGGGCACTACAATCCCACGAAGCACTGCAAATGCAGACAGTACTATTCAGAAGTTTGAGCACAACTGTTTTCAACATTTAAAATAATAAGAAGAAAGGTTTCTTGAGCACCAAATCAGAATCAGCATATTAGAATGATTTCTGAAGGATCATGTGACACTGAAGACTGGAGTAATGATGCTGAAAATTCAGCTCTGCCATCATAAGAATCAAATCGTTTTAAATTGTAGTACAATTTCATAATATTACTGTTTTTAATGTATTTTCGATCAATTAAATTCAGCCTTGATGAACATTAAAAACATTTTTACCAACTTCAAACTTTTGATTGGTGTACTCAAATGAAAATCAATGGAAAAATATAAAACTAATGTTGTTGATTTCAAGTATGCCATGATAAATAGTATTTTAAAACTACCCGAAAAATATTCAGATATGATGATTAAGTGATCTGAGTTACATACAGTATGTAATTTGCAGTGCTTGATGGGAGTGGGTGGTCGCTGCTGAGCTTTTTTTGGCGTAATTTAAACTTATTTTGTAAAATAAGTTGAAATAATACAGACTAATGGCTTCAACAGAAGTAAATACACCATTGATTAACAACCTAAGAGCTCAGAGTATTTAAAAATGTTTATTGTTAAAGGATTAGTTTACTTTAAAATTAAAATTACCCCGAGCATTACTCGCCCTCAAGCCAAGTGTATATGACTTTCTTCTTTCTGATGAACACAGTCGGAATTATACAGTGGCATGCGAAAGTTTGGGAACCACTTGCAGAATCTGTGAAAATGTGAATAATTTTATCAAAATTAGACACATCAAAATGCCTGTTATTTTTTATTTAGTACTGTCCTGAGTAAGATATTTTACAAAAAATATGTTTATATATAGTCCACAAGACAAAAAAAATAGCTGAAATAGCTGACCCCGTTCAAAAGTTTGGGAACCATTGATTCTCAATACTGTGTGTGGTTACCTGATGATCCACGACTGTTTTTTTGTTTTGTGATGGTTGTTCGTGAGTCCCTTGTTTGTCCTGAGCAGTTAAACTGAGCTCTGTTCTTCAGAAAAATCCTCCGGGTTCACCAGATTCGTCAGATTTCCAGCATCTTTTGCATATTTGAACCCTTTCCAGCAGTGACTGTATGATTTTGAGATCCATCTTTTCACACTTAAGACAACTGAGGGACTCAAACACAACTATTAAATGATGTCTTGTGGACTATATATAAACATATTTTTTGTAAAATATCTTATTCAGGACAGTACTAAATAAAAAATAACATGCATTTTGTATGATCTCTCTTATTTTGATAAAATTATTCACATTTTCACAGATTCTGCAAGGGGTTCCCAAACTTTCGCATGCCACTGTATTAATAAATATACTGACACATCCAAGCTTTATAATGGCAGTGAACAGGACCAGTTTCTTCTTTCTGATGAACACAATCAGAGGTATATTAGTTATATTAATAAATATCCTGATGCATCCAAGCTTTATAATGGCAGTGAACGGGACCAACTAGTATGAGCTTCCGTTCACATCCATCTATCATAAACGTACTCCACGCAGCTCCGGTGGGTTAATAAAGGCCTTCTGAAACGAAGCGATGCTTTTGTGTAAGAAAATTATCCATATTTAATAAGTTATAAAGTAAAATATCTAGCTTCCACCAGACTGCCTTATGTATTCAACTTAGGAAGAAAGTGTAACACCTCTCGCAGTTCAAAACGCTTAACACTACGTCCTACGCCTTCCGTATTCAACTTACGAAAAAAGTCTGGCGGAAGCTAGATATTTTAGCATCAGATGGCAGACTTTAGCATCATTTGTCCGAGAACAACATTTCCTCTCACATTTCCTAGAAACATTTTCTCTTTCTCTTCCGACTCATTCATCACCTTTGTGTTATTTCAGTAAAAGTAAGAAAAGGAAAGAGTATATCTGAGAAGAAAATGAATCATTTAAACCTAAAAGTGTATGTGTGGAGAGTCATTCACACCTCTGTGATAATGCTACACTAGAGCCTCCTTGAGTTCGGACATTATATGCAGGAACATGAATATGCTTTCATTTCGACACTGTGTTCTAGTTAGAAACACGGCAGCCAAGTGAGATCTGAGAGTGTGGTCGTGGTCATAAATGTGATACATTTTTTAGGACTGCAAGTTTTATCATTCATAACTCACATTGCCATCTTTCGCACTTTTAAATCTACACTCAACTAGATTTCTTTCTGAAAAAATTCTTTATTGCTGGTTGCTAGGGTGTTGTTAGCCAGTTGTTAGGGTGGTCGAAAGTAATGAAAAGCACTTTCTGTGGAATGATCATGAAGTGAAAGAGTCTGTTTGGTCTGTCTTACGTTCGTACCCTCCGGGCCGTCTGCATGCAGAGAGAGGATGTCTGATCCCCCACACATGCATCACCGTGGCCTCCACCAATAGCTCTGCTCTGGTTCTAATGAGTAAATGAGAAATGTGCCCTTGCTGGAGGATGGTATGTGCCAGGGCAGCAGAGGTTACAGTAGGTTTTCATTATATGTAATTAAAAGCACAATGGAGGCCAGCCACCTTTACCTGCACCGCTCTTGAAAGCTCATTCTGTATTACCATGAAATATGGAGACTTTCACATGTGGGCGGGGCTTAATGGTTGAAGTTCCTGCCTTCCATCCTCTTTGATAGGGTCTTGTTAGTTTGGCACTGGACATTGCTTCCAGTCCGGAAAGAGTCACTCACACACACTTGACTATTAATAGCCCAGACTGAATGAGTAAACTGGATACAGGATGAAGTCCTGTCAGAGTAAAAGTGTCCCATACACACTCACAATGCCCCTCAGCTGCTAATTCCCATCTTTTTATGAGGATGGCTGCCTTAATGCCAGCTTTACAATTGAGTGATAATCTCAGAGGGGCTGTTAAATAACTATCAACTGTGTGCATGTGTGTGTACTTGTTTTGGCTATACTTGTGAGGACCAAATGTCCTCACTTATATTGTGAAATACTTTGACAACCCACTAGTGAGGACATTTCACTGGTCCTCACTAGTTAAAAAGGCTTATAAATCTTTTTTGTAGTTTTGAAGTTTTTGTTTAAATGTAGTGTTTTGCACATGTTTCTATGATGGGTAGATTTAGGGGTAGGGGTTGGGTTAGGTGACAGAAAATATCATTGACCTGATATAAAAAAAAAATCAATGGAAGTCTATGCAATGTCCTCACTAAGATAGCAAAACAAATGTGTGTATGTGTGTGTGTTTTTATATGGTTTATAAGGACACGTGTATAATGGTATTAGAAATTAATCATTGGTTTAAAACTACAGATACAACTTCCGTAAGTTTGTATTCCTGCCCATGACAATCGGGGTGGCACTGGCATCCACAGCCAAATTTTATTAAAGCCCATCTTACCAGCAGTAATAGAAGTCTAAGGTGTCCCTTGAATGTGTCTGTGAAGTTGCAACTCAAAATACCCCATAGATTTTTTTGAATTAATTTTTTTAACTGCCTATTTTGAGGCATAATTAGAAATGCGCCAATTCAGGCTGCGGCCCCTTTAAATCACGCGCTCTCCGCCCCCTCCTGAGCTCTCGACTCTATCACTGCATAAACAAAGTTCACACAGCTAATATAACCCTCAAAATGGATCTTTACAAAGTGTTCATCATGCAGCATGTCTAATCGTGTAAGTATGGTATTTCTTTGGATGTTTACATTTGATTCTGAATGAGTTTGAGGCTGTGATCCGTGGCTAACGGCTAATGCTACACTGTTGGAGAGATTTATAAAGAATGAAGTTGTTTATGCATTATACAGACTGCAAGTGTTTAAAAATGAAAATAGCGACGGCTCTTGTCTCCGTGAATACAGTAAGAAATGATGGTAACTTTAACCACATTTAACAGTACATTAGCAAAATGCTAACGAAACATTTAGAAAGACAATTTACAAATATCACTTAAAATATCATGATATCATGGATCATGTCAGTTATTATCGCTCCATCTGCCATTTTTCGCTGTTGTCCTTGCTTGCTTACCTAGTCTGATGATTCAGCTGTGCACAGATCCAGACGTTAATACTGGCTGCCCTTGTGTAATGCCTTGAACATGGACTGGCATATGCAAATATTGGGGGCGTACACCCCGACTGTTACGTAACAGTCGGTGTTATGTTGAGATTCGCCTGTTCTTCGGAGGTCTTTTAAACAAATGAGATTTATATAAGAAGGATGAAACAATGGAGTTTGAGACTCACTGTATGTCATTTCCAGATGAATCACATGTCATTTAGATTAATCACATCTCAAAGGATGTCAAAGGAATTTAGATGAATCACATGTCAAAGGATGTTACAGGACAATTTCAAATGAATGTGATGATATAATTTGCAGCTCATTGAAGCATTTATCTCAAGGCCCTTTTTATTTTTATGATATATTTCGAACCTTACGCTTGCAGTTTAAGTGTTTGTTTTATTATTCATACCGTAACTTTAAATAACTGTCTATATAGAAATTTTATAATATATATTATCTTGAAAAAGACAAATAAATGGTCTCTTCATTTTAAATGGACAGCAATAAAGCTAATCATGTCTGGCAACTTGAAAAGTTTGTTTCATTGGGGTCTATAGTTAAACATTTAATGATCTATAAGTATTTCACAGATTTCCTATGCTAATTATATAAAACTATATTGTCAGTACGCCATAGTTATACAAATGAACTAGATTAATGCATTTATTTCCTTTCAAAGTGATGGAAACTGATAGAAAATCATTAGGCTTAAAGGTCCCGTTCTTCGTGATCCCATGTTTCAAACTTTAGTTAGTGTGTAATGTTGTTGTTAGAGTATAAATAAAATCTGTAAAATTTTAAAGCTAAAAGTTCAATGCCAAGCGAGATATTTTATTTAACAGAAGTCGCCTACATCGAACGGCCAGTTTGGACTACATCCCTCTACTTCCTTCTTTAATGACGTCACTAAAACGGTTTTTTGACTAACCTCCGCCCACTGGAATACACAAGAGTTGCGTTTGTAGAGTGTGTTTGTCGCCATGTCGTCGAAACGCTGTTATTTTCATCCCGCAGTCCAATCACCGGGTCTGATTCCGGCTCAAATTGATGGGGTAAATTTAAAGACATGTTGTCAATAACACTGAGCGCGTGCATCTACACGTTATGGTAAGAGGCGTGACCTTTCCGGGCACGGTGCGCTCAGAACTGTCGAATCACAACACAGGAACCGCTGGCACAATCAGAACTCGTTACGTATTTCTGAAGGAGGGACTTCATAGAACAAGGAAGTCATCAGCCCGTTTTTATGACAGTGGAAACAGCGGTATACAGATAAGTAAATTATGTGAAAAATACAGTTTTTTTTTACACGCAAAACATGAACACATGTTATATTGCACACTATAAACACAATCAAAGCTTCAAAAAAACACGAAAAACGGGACCTTTAAAATATTCACTATCATGTGGCTCCCTCTATTGGACAACGTTAATATCACAGCCTTTGTCTTTCAATTGAAATGGCTGATAGTTTCGAATTTGCAGTTAGCATCATAAATTCATTAGGGGTCCAATTCGCCTTAAACCCCTAAAGACAAAATATCGATATCCAGGGCATATATTTTATATAATGTCTATTAAACACTTCAACACATTTTAAATGTCTCTGTGTTCATTAGAGCGGGCCTATTATTACTACATACAGAATGTATTAATGTAATTTAAGGTACTTGGATGACAAAAAAAATCACAAGTTTTAGTGCATCAAGTTTAATAGCACAGAGACTTCAGACTTCTTAACAGATGTCTGTATGTGGGCATTAAGGAAGATCACCCAGAACACCCTAGCAACCACATAGAAACCACCTTGCAACACTTGAGCAACAACCCAGAACACCCAACTTTCTGTCTATCTATCCTAATCCTCAAATTATTTTACATTTTAAGAAAAGACCTTGTCAAGCCAACATAAAGTTTATCTTTCAAATATGTCATTCTTACCCAACTCTGCTATTAGTTTCCGTGATTGGGATCCTCTTATTGGTTTCATTTTATTAAGTCGGATGGCAAATAGATCCATGATGAAAGTGGAGAGAGGGTAGTTGGAGAATCTCGTGCCAAAAATAGTTACAACGCAGGTCAAAATAAACAACGGGAAGCATTGTGAAAAATAATACCGCAATCCAGACAATCTGAACTTGAGTTTATTGCTCTAATTTTTCGATTCACAAACAAATGGAAAAACAATTGAACTGGACTACACTGGTTGTGCTGTGTGTTTTTGACTTACCAGAACGAACCTGTTAATGAAGTTGACAATATAGAGCGTGAGCAGCCGTGCAGCAGATTTTGTATGTCATCGTATTTATAGCCCAGCTGCTACACTGTGGTACAGAAAACACTGGTTACATTAATATTTTATACTGGGATAAATCTGGGGTGGCACTACTTTATCTTAGGGTAGCAGTTGCCACCCTGGTAAATCCACCCCTGCCCCACTCACCCTACACATGGATTTATCATGTCAGGCACAGAAACATGAACTGGAGAAAAGAATGGCAAGAGAGTACTAATCAACTGCAGCTGTGATTAAAGTGCAAACAAGAAACTGAACTCTTATAGGACGTACATCAGGGTAAGTTACGCCCTCTGTCCCATTTACCCCTCTCTCTTCCTCATAATGGGGGCACAAATTGGGTCCACTCTCTCATTGGCATTTACACTGGCACAGCAGTCTGATGAAGGGCTCTTTATGTGCTTTGATCCTGTTTGGTTTCCATCTAATGACCAGCTGACTCCCCCTCAGTGAGCTGCGCTCAAGCCGCATGTTCTCTGTCACTGAGTTGTGTTCTTCCCGGAGTGAGTCTAATGTGTAAGCATGCGCTGGTTACCCACAGCAAACAGCATTCTAGGATCTAGAAATGTCTGTGCCACGCTGGACTGGTGTTTACTGCCGAAAACCAGCCTGTTTTATAATATTCTGCTGGAGCCTGGTTTCTGGGGACCAGGCACTCGTGGTGCAGCCGCAACGATCAGACATGCCTGCAGAAATGCAGAGGGGGGAATAGAAACAGAAAGATTTCACAGTGTGTGTAAAGAGTTTTAGGGGAAGATTTTATATCGCTTGTAAGTATTCATTATAAAAGAAGGCTGCTAGAGATAATGAATTATATGTGTATGTTTTATGACTTGCAACTCAACCAATCATATTTATAATTTACGCATGTATGAAGTAGCTGTTTTTGTACTGCTGCTTATATTTATCAATTATCATTTATTATTCATAATTATGACCACTTTCTGGAGAAATTCATGATTTTATATATACTTAAGACAAATATTCCTATCTTTTGGTTTGTGTCTGTCAAATAAAATCCTAATTAAATCCTAATTAAATCTAAATTTAAAAAAATAAATAATTATATAATTTTATGAGCTACCATTCATTTTGTAAAATATTTAATTTACTGAATATTACTACAAATTAAATACTTTACAAATAAATGGTATGTTGTATAATTCTATAATTATTTAAATTAAATGTATTAGATTTTACTGGAATATACATTAATAGTACTTCATATAATTATATTATTGAAGTGTTTATTTTACAATATATATTTTTTCTTACATATGAATGGTATTTTATATAATACAATTTACATAATACATATAATATAATACAATTTATTTTAATTACTAAATATTAAGAATTAATGGATAATTATACAAAATAATTTAATTTATTGGATTTTACTGTAAATAAAATACAAATTTCACTTCACTTTCACTTGTACAGATTATTAGTACTCTATATAATTATACTATTTAATTTATTATTTAATAATTTATTATTCAATTAATTAATAATAATGTATTATTTAATAATTTATTATTTTATAATTTAATTTATTTACTGGATTTTGCTGAAAATTAAAAACATTATTGAATTATAAAAATATTTTAATGCATTATTTATTTATTTATTTATCTATTTATATATATATATATATATATATATATATATATATATATATATATATATATATATATAATTATTATTATTATTATTATTTACATATGAATGGTATTTTACATAATTAAACAATTTAATTTTTAAAATAATTATTTAATTAATAATTATACCAAAGAATTTAATTTATTGGATTTTACTGTAAATAAAATACTTTACAAATTATTAGTACTCTATATAATTATACTATTAAAGTATTTAAAGTATTTACTGGATTTTACTGTAAATTAAATACTTTAATTTACTGAATTATAAAAATTGTCTAATGCATTTTTATATTTGTATCTATATATATTTATCCAGTGTTAATGTTCCAGTGAAAATTGTGATATAAAGTTACTCGTATGATATAAGATTCTGTTCATCCTCCCCACCCCTAGAGTGTGACATCATTATTTACACTGCACTAAGGCCAAGAGCACAGTTTCTAGCGGAAACTTATCACCGCTGGCGCTCTCCCTTACATGCAGATTCACAAACAAACACACGCCGCCTGCGGTCCGCGACAGTACATTTCTCCGGCCCAGGTGTGGGCCCTGACCATCTGTGCCCTGCCTGTAATTAGTCCAGCGCTGCGTGGCATCATTTAACCAGTGCTTATTTGTTTAGAGTGCCGCGTATGCCCACATGCGAGCGGGTTTCGGCTCTGCCACACTGTGTGCCTGTGCTATCTGCTGGGCACACGAGGAAAAGCAGAGTAACCGTTTCTTCCCTGGCACGATTCTTTAGCTTTGAGCCTGTAGAATAGGATTTACGAGCACCTGTCACAGGGGTATGTGCACAAAAGCAAACAAACAGCTCCTCTCCTCCCCCATGAGCGCAAATCATCGGGGGGAATGTGGCCACCCAGTCCCTGCTATCATTTTAGCACCATACAGTGTGTGTGTTTGAGATGTTCTGTATACACAGCAGATAAAAACTGAAAAATTATGGACATGACCATTCTGCATCTGATGTATGTTCAAAACACTGCATATATCTCAGCGGTTATGAGTCCCTGCTGTCGGTAACTGTGTATACAATAGACAAAGTTTAACAACATGTAACATCCGCAACATATACAGTACAAATCATGCTGAGAATAACACTCTCCACAAGGTGCCAAAACACAGTCCTTGTCCTTTATATCCACCAATATTTAGGGCCCCAGCACAGAGGGCCCTCTTGGAATTGCTCTGTTTATTATTATTATCTATTTCTTTTTTTTTAATGTTTTTTTTTTTTATTTTACAGTTTTCATATTTTCTCTTCAGTTTTTGGTTCTGTTTATTTTTTCACACTTTAGCCATCTATTAAAGTTTTTTTTTTTTTTTTTTTTTTTACAAGAAAGCATAATATATGTTTTTTTTTCAGGCCGCAATCTGTTAGCTACACCATCAACTAAACATGAACTGATATTAAAGATCATTTAAACTAATGCAAGTTTTTTTGATGTGCTTGTATATGTAAGTCATAATGACAATATTCCATCCAATGAAGATTCTAATGAAAAGTACTCAGGTACCTGAGTGACCTGTTGCTATGGTTTCTTCTTCAGTATTTATTGACTGCAAAGATTTTTGAAAGAAGTCTCTTCTGCTCATCAAGGCGTTTATTTCAATAGATGAAAAATACAGCAAAACAATAATATTTTGACATATTACAATTTAAGGTAACTCTTTATTTTGGTGTTTTTATTTTATGTTACTATACATACTTACTATAGTAATAACAGTAAATTATGCATAATTACAAGTAACTAACCCTAAACCAATTCCTAACTGTAACTCTATTGTAAGTACTTGTAGTTATTTTATATTATTAAGCACTTACTAAAGTAAATTGTAACTGCGTCACCTTAAAATAAAGTATAACCCAATTTAAAATAAGTGTTTTCTTTTTTAATGCATCTTAAAATCTGTGATGGTAAAGCTGAATTTTCAGCATCATTACTCCAGTCTTCAGTGTCACATGATCCTTCAGAAATCATTCTGATATGCGGATTTGCTGCTCAAGAAACATTTCTTATTATCAATGTTGACAACAGTTGTTCTGCTTAATATTTTTGTGGAAACCGTGATACAATTTTTTATGATTCTTTGATGAATAGAAGGTTCAAAAGAACAACATTTTAGGTGAAATAGAAATCTTTTGTAACAACATAAATGTCTGTCACTTTTGAACAATTTAGCCTTTTTTGTTAACTTTCTTTACAAAGTTAATGATCGTTTTCCCAAGATTCTCACATTCCTGTTATTATTCTGAAATCTGAAGCATTGTTCATCTCATTACAGAGGTTCAGATGATTATGAATCACCATGTTCATCCATGAATTGCAAACACTTCTACAAACACTTCTACAAACTACAAGTAACTTGTGATATTTGTTTACCTAAACTCCTGTAATTTGCCGGTCTTAACATTAACACATCTTTCACAGTAATAGAGTGAATCACTTCAAATCTTTCCTGTCATCAGGCACAGCAGTGTTCTTGAATAACAGTGTGAGTTGTGTTTATGCTGTTATGTTGCTTCATCTTCCTCTCTCTCTCTCTCTCTCTGTTTTTAATGCAGCAGAGCTGCAGAGGGAGGGAAGCATCGAGACGCTCAGCAATAGTTCTGGCTCCACCAGCGGCAGCATTCCCCGGAATTTCGAGGGCTACCGATCCCCTCTCCCCACCAATGAAAGCCAGCCCCTCAGCCTCTACCCCACCGCATTCCCCTAAAACCAGCCGTCCCGCCCAAGGAAACCTCTCTGTCGCCTTTGGACAATCTTAACAGTACAACCACAACACATGATATTACCCCAACACAACACCCCATGAGAGAAGCCATTCTCTCTCTGTGTGTGTGTGTGTTTTCCTGCCATCCTGCTCCGCTATATCTTTTCTCTGTTCTTTGAAATGTGGATTTTCCTTTAATCAAACTTGGCATGCAGTAAAACCCTGTTCAATGAGGCCCGGAGTTAACATCCTTTGTCATTCACTTCCCTTGTGATTCATGTTAATGTATCCTCCATCTGAGACAGAGTGCACATATATTAACCTTGATGGGTCGGATGTACTATAGAAGGGATTGGTTGGAGTTGCCACTTTTCTCAAAGACGTGTCATATTACCAATATCATTATCAATCGAACTTCCAGTGCGTATCTTTACTGAGCGTGTGTGAGTGTTGTGTGATAGAGAGTGTGTGTTCATCAGATTACCTCTCAGTAGTTGAGTTTAGGTTTGAGTTTATGAAGCGTTATGCCAACGCTATCTCATGACCAATTCATACGTATTTTACGAGGTGGCTAATTTGTACGAATTCGTACGACCACACTTGTCTAAACCCCAGTGACGGGTATGTTAGTTGTAGGTCATTCATACGAATTCGGCAACTCATAAAAATACATATGATTTAGCAAAAAACATACTAATTCGTACTAGTAAGGTCATATGAATTTGTACGAATTAGCCACCTCATAAAATATGTACGAATTGCCATGAAATCGGGTTGGTTATGCTGATTTGTTTTGTTTTTTTCCCGATCAACACATATGTTGCTATCATTATGTGATGTTTTGGTAGATGTACTGTAGTTAAAATTTGAATTGATCCTACTTTTATAGGTAATTAAAATTGGTTATGTTTACAATTTAATCTATTCTGCACATTTTTTTTCTGTATATTTGGTTAGATTTTTTTTTTTTTAAACCAAAGTCCATTTCTTGGGCTTCTTTGCTTTATAAATTCAGATTCAGATAACTTTCAGTTTATGGGTAAATGTGAAATGTATTGATTCTTTCAAAAGGGATGATTGTTTGCTAATGCTTCCACGTTTGATTGGCTTTATAGGATGTGTGCGAGGCTGATATTTAGCAGTGGCGCTATCGAGGATCCACAGCGAATTTCATTCAGCTCAGGTGATTGAGGTGATTTAGACAGTACCCAATTTTTTTTTAAAAAGCAATTCCATTATTATTATCATCATTATCATTAATATATCATTTTGTATTAGCTTGTTTAACTATTTTAAATTGCTGTGATTTAAAGAATGTTAACTTGATTGACTGGACGTAACATTTTACACACACACACAACTATTGATGAATACCAATTAAACTGATATAAGAACTGTGAATAAACGGTCCTAATCATCAGCTTGTCAAAAAGCTGAAGGAGCTGCTGTTGGCTGACAGCTCAGTGCATGTTGAAAGTAGCTGGAGAGGAAACATGATGTGGTTATTCAGCATAATTTATAACGGCATTCAAGTTGGCATGACTTTCAGTCTGAATGCAGTGCACATGCTTTGTATCAACTACAATATTATTTTTTTTGTAATAATACTTGCACCATGTTATCTTATATAGGAGTTTATGCAAGTGAATTTACCAAGTCTTCTATACATTTGTGTGTTTGCTTAATACAACATATGCATTTTGACTTTCACAGTTCTTTTCCCTTGTTAACTTACCTTGCTTTCTCCTGAATATATTTGTTATACAAAAAAATAAATGCATTTAAATGACGAGATACAAATCTGGGCTCGAGGCTACAAATCTCAATCACTGCTTTTGTTTAGGGAACTGTTTTTTATCATCATGAATCTTTTCTCTGCAGTAAAGTCCACAGGCTGGGATTTCCTCCATCGCTGCTTTAATTGCATGTGTGTAAGCTTTGTTTCATGATATTATAATAAAAGGTTTATATAAGGCAGCTGCATTTTCCAGCACCAGATGTGTTGTAAAAATTCATCAGGAATTTATAAACGTTATAAAATATTGATATACTTGTACTTTACATTGCTATCAGATTACATGTGTCATTTGTTTTATAAAAACAGTTCTTAACCCGATGCCCAGTGGACATACAAAACCACTAACAAAGTGATTGTTGTGTCATCACAGTGATCTTTATTGTGCAGAGTCAGACAAGCAGAGATATACTGCATGCAAAGAAGCAAGAGGAAATTTTTCTACTATTGCTACTTCAGGTATCTTTTCATCACTCTCACCTACACACACACAATCACCCTTAAACAGAAACGCTGCGCAGTGTCTCAAAGGCAAGGTGAAGCGGTCATCTAGATGATGTGGAGGACAGTGGCAGAGCTCACACTCTCCGTCTGAGAAGGTCAGTCCTCGTTTCTCTCTGTCTCCCTCCAGACCGCCAGTGCCACCTTATCACTGGAGCGACAGCCTATAAATACCAACAGAAGATAGCAGGCATTTCAGTGAGGAGTGTCAGAGGTTTCCTCCTCTCTGCGGGGTCAGAAGGCTGCTGTGCAAATTTGTACATTTAGTTGAAGAAGCATTAATCTATAAACAGTCTGCCGTTTAGTCGCTGTGGCACTGATACACAATCTACCAGAGTCAATCTGTCATGGCTTGTTGGCAATCCAAGTAAGATTTTGTGGTTGTTTGTTCCAAAACACTCCTCCACACTCCATGTATCCCAATGGGAACGGTCTCCATTCAGTAACAGGCTGTTTTCTGGCACGGCTGATGGTCTTTCCCCCCTGCGGAGGTCGTTCATCTCTTAACTACTATCTGAAATAATGTGACTGCTCCTGCAGAAAACATAAGATGTCTTTAAGGGGATAAAAGTAGAGAAAACTATTAGTATCTCAACCTCCTTAGAATAGATTTCCACTGTTTTCTTGTAGGCATTTTTCATAACACATCAAATTTGTTTTTCTTCTTCTATCTTCATGATGATGCCATTTGGCCTTCCACATCCCTGTTTTTCCAACTTACCCTTGAATAAAAACACATTTTTATTGAAAAAAAGTGAAGATAAAAGCTAATATTTTGTACTAGCTATTTTGATTATTTTAATCTTATTGTGTATGTTTTTAGATTTTAGTGGACTGGTTGAATTAAAAAGACATCAATTCAAAAACAATATTAATATACACCATTCTGGTAAGTGTGTCCTCTTTTTTATATTTTGTTAGTTTTTTTCAGAAGGGGAAAATCTTAAATAGTCAACCCTGTTACTACGATTTTGTACAGTATTGAAATATCGAAATTAATTGAACTTAAACACCTTGTAGCGTCATGACCTTAAACACAAGGATTGTACTATCAAATTCAATTGTAAAACTGTCAACTCTGTTACTTTTTGAAAGATATAGGCCTATCTATATTCCAGCATATATTAAAATGTTTTAGATTACCATACACAAAGCCACTCATTGCCATTTATATACATTCTAATAGAATGTTCTTTAATAAATTCACATGACAAATCGCTTTTTAAAATGAAAAAGACGGAATTTCGTGGAATCTTCGTGGAATTTGCGCGGTTTATGATACTAACGTGGGAGCTAAAGTGTTCTACATACATTTGCTGTATGTTAGCCTATATAGGCTGATTTACGACTTAGATATTGATATACAAAATAAATAAATAAAACATGTTGATTATAAGTTGACTGTTGCTTTCCAGTAAACCCTTCCGCCATTTTGAAATCGCTTTGTGTTGCAATCTGTTATTTGTCAATCAGACGAGACGTGTAGGCTAAATCTCTGAAACTGTCTGAGAGACGGTAAACTGAATAATATCTGACAGCTCCTGTGGGATTTAAAAGGGTCAGTGTTGACATTAATGTGTGACACGCACACTATTTTTCAATTAGCTGCTGAATAGCCTCGATTAGATCAACTTATCTTCAGGATCCCCACACCTGGACGCGCATCTCATCAGTGCCCTGATCGAAACGATGGGCGTCTGTATGCTGTTTACAGACTTATTGCTAACAGATACAGTAAGAACAATCTTCCTTTATCTTGAAGTCATTCTCACTGAATAGCGCCGGATTGATTGTGAAAGCACCCCGCCCCCCTATTTACTATTTATCCTAATACAATGACAAGTTAAATTTACTATTCGAAACTTTCATGTGCAATCTATGGAAAAAACGTGATTTAGTTAAAGTGTAAAGTATATTTAACAACATTAAATATAAAGTCGGAAAAACATTGAGTACATCCAAAGTGTGTATATTTTATCAGCCTACTCGAAACATTTCTGATTGGAGGTAATAAAATTACTTAAAATGCAAAAGACCAGTAATTTACAAGTGTCCATTTGAGAGTTAAAAAAGTTATTTGCTTATAGTGACTTAATATAATTACTTATAAAAAGTAAAGGTTAGCTGAACCTATCAAAGAACAAAGATAATTTCTTGGATGTAAAAGCAATGAAGAAAATACATCTGTAGCCTAGTATTCTCACTGCTGTTTTAAAATAACAGGATAATTGCACGTGTCACAGAAAGGAAGAATGGAAAATAAGATGGCCATTTAACGAATGATACAGTACGTCTAATTTTTTTCTCCGTGTTTTAATAATAATTAAAAACATGATTATTAAAACTGTTTATATGGAACTGTGTACTGTTCAATGTAAAAACGTAATACACTAAAAAAATTCTAAACCAAAACTAAACTAAACCATTCTGAAATGTAGCTATTGCTGATGAAGAAAACTTAGTTGAAAGTGTAAAAACTAATATAATCGAGTAAAAAGACAGAATTTGTTGTTACACGTAGAATGGAAACAAAGATGTTTTAACATAATGATGAAAGATTAAGTAATAACCCTGGTTAGTGTATCACTACAACAGTTTAGGAGGTAATGCAAATTTATAACCACAAATAACTCAAAATTTACAAAAGGGTAAAACACTTGTTGCATAGACGGAACACGAGGCTTAATCGCTGAAGGGGAAATTATGGGTTCAGCATCACACAAGACAAAAGCTCAGGGGACCGAGAAAGTGTGTGTGTGTGTGTGTGTGTGTGTGTGTGTGTGTGTGTGTGTGTGTGTGTGTGTGTGTGTGTCATAAAGGAAACTAATTTGTCACTGATTTTAATTACTATTACAGTGTGCCATTTAGAGGTGTAACACTGCTGTTCACATGAGCTTCATGGCTAATGTAATAAATATATATTTTAGATGAGTAGGTTCAATCTCTGGCTGTAGCAACAGGTTATTGCTTTTACCACGGAAGCATAATTCCGAGCCTGTTATTATTTTCAGGGTCTCTGGATGTAATGTTTGCAAAAAAATAAAAAAAATTGTGTTAGGCTACTAAACATGATTTAGTATAAAATAACAGAGCCTGGTGTTCAGTATGTTAAACTCATGATTGATTCCCCCCTTAAATTAAGAGAAAGACCATGGTTTTCACACTAGACCACATTTTTAGGCTTGTTTTAGTCGCGGATGAAGACACTACACGGCACAGTACAGGCTGCAGAAGCAGGTACACTGATTCCCTGAGGTCATTAGAGCGCCCCCACCTGTTACCTGAAAAAGGTGTAACTTCAAATAATCAGTAGTGTGATACGCTCAAATCGATTTAAGCGTCATTTAAAAGCAGATTTGGTCATTTTGAGTGTGTTCGGAATGAAACATAATGGGGAAAATATTAAATGATTCCCTGATACTACTGAACATTTACCAAAACATTATATGAATGATTTACTATTTCCACCCAGAGTATTAAACCCAAAATGTACCTATATCTTGATTGTTTTGCAGCGATTGCTGGTTGATTATCACTGAAGCCGATGCGTATTCATGACTTCTAATCTTGCTTTTTCTCTGAATGCCTGAAACCAGGTTTATCCGTACCTGTCAGCATCCTTACAAACGAATGTCAAACGAATCATATTTCTATATTTCTATGCCTAGACTCGCTTTCAAACGTATGCAATCTGTCTCGTAAAAGTACTAACATATAAGCTAGCCAACATTACATAAACCTTTAGCCCTCATTTTTAGTATAAGAGCTAATAATTGAGATTAAAAAAAAAAAAAAAAAAAGTTAAGCTCTATCTTTAGCCAAATGTTTGAAAAATATTCTCACAAATTATAGTAAAACATCGAAAACCCACTTGTAGGCTAAGAACATCTGCGATTCTCATTCATAGAGTTAATGTTTTGTTTTAAATCTCTTGATATCAACAGGTTTATGTGAGGATTAGGTTTAAGGTTTAGCAATAGCATCACCTCGGAATAAAGACTATCGTGTCTTTGAGATGTCCTTACTAATATAGTGAAAGCAACATACGTGTTTTATAGTTTCAAGGAATGTGCTTTTGTGGAGGATACTTTTGCCAGTTTAGTTTTACGCAGGAGGAGAGTGAAAGAGAAGAAGCAGAGCGCCAGAGCTGTCTATAAAATTGTTGTTTCGCATCTATCAGGTACAGTCGATGTCCAGAGGAGGTTCTGCTGACTAGGTTGGGTGATACAAAATGGGCTATGCAATGAGCAAATTGTACGCTTTGGCAAAATAAGCACGAGCATATCAAATACACTGTCCTAATGAAAAAGGGGAGACTTGGGAAAATGTATACAGGGTGTGTGTGGATGGGTAGTAAGAACAGAAGGGAGGAGGAGAGAGGGGGCTGCTAGCTGGTGGAGGCGCTGGGTATACATGTGACAAGGGGAAATATGAGGGACTTTGACAGGTCTTAAACGGTCTGGCGCCAAGGCCTCAGTCTACTGGCTAAATATAGCAGGAGAGATGATGCAGAGAGATGATGAAAAGATGAAAAGAAGGAGCAACAATGTAAAAGCAGAAAAAAGAGCAACGGTCATTTAATGATCAGCCCTAGAGGATCATCTGGTTTCATATATGTGAAGGTATTGCAAAGGTTTGCGTTATCTTTTTGCAGGAACATATTCATTTCCTCAGAACCCTGGAAACACAATTAGGCACATTGTCTTAACAGCGGACACCGTCTCAAGGACACAAAAGCTGACAGAAGCAGATCATGCATAAAAGTTTGGCACCAGGCTATTTTTAACTAATGAAAATGTTCTCTGGTCGAAGCTTATGCACACAGACACCGCTCTGCATCTCCTGACAAACCTTTAACCTTGTTTTTCATCATTACGATCATCATTGTTTTTCGACGCCTCGTTGTTTTGGAAGTAAACAGTGGCAGTGCCGTGAAAAGTTTTTCAGCATGAATGCTTTTTAAATTATGTGTGATAAGAGCTCAGCGCATGATTACATTCTTGTCGGTTTAGATGTGTACAGCGGGAAAAATAAATCTGCCGTAATTGCAGAGACTTTGTTGATGTAATTACTTCCTTAAGTATATACATAGAAAACCATTACCATTTCCATGTGTGGTTAATCACTTCTCAATCCAAATCACTCTCTGTCGAAGCCCAGAGATCAAACAATGACTATTGATTAGTCCTATTTCAACAACTTGCTGCAGGTAAAACACTTCACATATGCAAATATATATATATATATATATATATATATATATATATATATATATATATATATATATATATATATATATATATTCATAAACAGTTTTTAATATTTACACCAATAGGCATGTTGAAACAGTGGAAACTATATTTTTAGTGCCAGGAAAAAAAGTTTAATCACTTAACAAGGAAGTATATTGATCATATTGCCAGTTTCTTCCAAGAATGATTTGATGTTAAATATATTAGAGGCTGCTTCTTCTTTCTTTCTTTTTTTTTTTCTTTTTGGTCTTGTCAAATTGACGTTTATATTAATTACTTTTTATTTTAAAACAATATTAGTACACACCTAAATACTGTAAATGACAATGAAACCCAGCACATGAGAGATATTGGCTTATTTTGTTCTCATCAGACAATTGAGATCATGTAGGCTATGGCTCTTAATTTTAGCTTAAATAATGAAGATTTTATATCAGGTGAAAAACTACTTATTTTCATTTCGTTTGGCTGTTTAAGCATCCTTCATTATAAAAGCAGAAAGAAAACTTTTAAATTCATATACAGCATATTTTAATTAATATATACCATATATCTATGTTGTCCTATCGTCATGTTTCGTTCTTAATATAGGCTAATTTATTTATTTTCATTCTATAGGCTATTATATATAGGTATTTTTTCACGACTTTTAAAAGAAAATTGTGTCCTATTTGAATAATTAGCATACCTTTATGGTAAGAACGTGCATATCCCATAATTTAGTGTCAGTTTTAATAAATCCCGCGATAGCTGTGTCTGTTCACTCGTGGCTTCGGCAACAAGTGTCTGCCTACTTTGTATCGGTTTTCTCTATTTACGGTGCAGATTTAGCAATTCTTATGCAATGTTATGGTGTATAATTTAACTTCTCAATAGACAATAATGAAATTGCTAAATCCTTAATTAGGCCCAACATTTAAAACCCAGTTCGAAAGCGAACTATAAAAAATAATTTTACAAATGTTCGTTTAGCTGTTTAATGTCATGACGACGTGTTTGGCAATCCGCAACATGCTCTTTAATAGAAACATGTGCCCTCTAAACCACTTTGTCAAATTCAGTAAATATCACAAATCGTGATACTAAATACAAAAAAAAAAAAAAAAAAAAAGCCTATAGCCTATAAACGTCGTCGTCGCCATTTTAAAGAACAGCTGCAAACACACCACGTGTATGTCCCGCTGTTGACAAACGCGATTTTTTTTACATTTCAGAATAATATAAGCAATATATTGACGCTATCAGGTCCTCTCTGGCGCAGTAAGGGTTAAACATACAGCCTGTCATCGTGTTCTGCTGATTTGTATCGAAGTGTAAAGGTGACAACATTCCGCAACCGGTTGAATCCGTCCACACAAAAACATAGATTGGACATTGATGCGTTTTGGAAATATTGGAACTATGTGAATGCGACATCTGATGGAAAAGTATACGATGACATGCTAACTTATAATGATCACAAGTCATTTGGAGACAAAGAAAGCAAGCGCAAGCCAAAAGTTTGAAGGGATTGGAGTGCACTGTTAGAGGATTTTGGAGTAAATATGAACTGACAAGAGACGGTTCTTACTGCGGTACGTCAGCCGACTGGCGCCAAGCGGCTATCTAACAAACCCAATCCAAGTAAATCTAGAGTCCACGAGTGGATTTCTTAAAGGTATAGACTACACTCATGGCTCGACCCACTGCTGAAACTACAGGTCGAAAGTAGAACATTTATAGTCTGGCAGTTAAATACACTGAAATGTAGTTATTTTTCCAGAATACAGAGCATATGCTTTTTTCCCCCGCTCACCTAAACATTCAAAGGCACAGTAAAATCTGTGAATATAAAATATTTACATTCCCTATACAGTTTTCTATGTATAATAACACATGTATAGAGTAAATTAAAAGTTAACAACTGCAGATGCTTGTTAAGAGTTAACAGTCAAGAGTAATGCAGCACTCACCAAAATTATCTTTACATTGGTCTTTAGATTCCATCAACCCTCTTCCTCTTTCCTCAGTATAGCGCGTGGCTGTGCGCTTTGAATGACCCGGGGCAGAATTTAAAGCACCAATGTCCGGTTATTGGCTGCTGTTCCTCACATGAAGTCAGTGCACGGCGACACACGCACGAAGTACGGAAATAGTTATTCACACAGTAACGCACAAGGTCCTTTGGCTATGAGTGTGCAAGTGCTATATTATGAACAAAATACTCGTACGCGTCACTTTGACATATACAGCGAAAAGATAAACGCTATTTGCTGTGTTCCTAATGTTTTTATTGACTATTGCGACTATTGCAATTTATAATGTTTTAAAATGGAAAGTATATAATATTCTTGCGCTGATCAATCAGAACAATTTGCACTTTTTTCATTTACACGTCAGTAATCTTAATTCCTAGTTTTCAGTGTATCGGAGAGTGAGTTTTGTTCCTCGAACAAGGAGGCATCGTAATTATAAAGCGTAAGCCGACCGAGGTGCAGTCACCACCGGCTAAGCACTGAGGGCTGACCCGGCGCTTGGCTTGGAGACGGGGGTGGGATTTCCCGATCTTTTCTGTCATTGGTTAATATTTTATTCTGTTGACATGTTTTCTTACTGCTAATGCTTCCGACACCTTCTTGTCCACCCCCTCTCCTTGAGTCTGGCCGGAGCTGTCAAAACCACGCCTATGGAGGCCCACAATTGGTCCAGAAAGCGTAAAATCAGCAATCAAGGGGGCTTGGTTCATTAGTGCTGGGATCAGAGCAGGAAGGACATGTGAGATAGTTACAGTTGTACAGTGGACAGAGCAAGATCTAACCATTTCAACTCCGTGTCTGAGTAGAATGACTGCGCTTGAATGGACATCCGCATCGAAAGAGTAGCTAATCTTCTTTTTATGAGAGCAACTGTTGGAGAACAGGAATCCCCAAATCTGGCTTCAAAGCGTCGTTGCGCTCACTTTGACTGATATTATTACGGGGACTTCTTGGAAACTAGCAGCTACGGGAGTTAAAGTGGAAGATCCTTACCACTGTCTTTGCTCGCCTTTTCGCGATTCACATTCTGCCAAAATTGCCTTGTTGCGCCTTTCCTTCTCGTAGTGAGACAATCTATCGTCTGGATACGCGCTCCTTTTTGTCAGAGAACACCACTGAATATATTTTTCACTACGATTGTTGGATGCACCGATGAGAGATCCAGTTTTTACAGGGACTGCGATGGCTTACCACCCTTTCCACGCTCACCGGCCGACCGACTTTCCTATGTCAGCTTTTCTCGCGGCCGCGCAACCCTCCTTCTTCCCGGCGCTGACATTGCCTCCCGGGGCTCTCACAAAACCGATCCCGGACCATACCCTTGCCGGAGCCGCGGAGGCTGGGCTCCATCCGGCTCTGAGTCACCATCATCAGGCAGCTCATCTTCGCAGTCTCAAGAGCCTGGAGCCGGAGGAAGAGGTTGAAGACGATCCAAAAGTCACACTGGAAGCGAAGGATCTATGGGACCAGTTCCACAAATTAGGAACAGAAATGGTTATTACGAAATCTGGCAGGTGAGTTCACAGTTGCTCTATTTTTAGTCTTTTGTTCCAGTGTTTATACGAGTGAATGTTATGATACACTCCACGGTTTATATATATTCCGCCGACTATTGCACGGATTAAAAACATAAAATAGTGTTTCGTTCGATGGCTGTGTAGTTCAGCAGGCCCAGTAAATTCACTACTAAATCTCTGTCGTTTGCACATCGCTCTTGTAAGTCATTTAATGTCTTGCGCCCTGAACTGGCTGACCTAATTATTATGTCAAAGAGACTGTAAAAATGAATGTCTTACTGTCAGAACATGTGTAGCTTACCTGAACGATTCATCTGCTCATTTGACTTATAAAAACGAAATGGGGAAAGTACGAGCGATGCGTATTCTGTGGCTAAGCAAAAGGAAAATAGCTGAGGCTTTATGCAGCTTATATCAATATCAACAAATATTGACTTTCAAGGCACGGTGTGGCACAGTTAAATCGTGCTTTAATATATTTCGTGGTCTGCCTATGTTCTGATGTGACAATATTCTATGTAAATAGCCTGCCACTTTCATGGAAGATTTAATCCTTGCGGCGAGCTAAATTATGTGCAGCCGAGTGACATGTTAATGTAGGCTATTCAATGCCGTTGTTTCATTTAATAAATCTATTTAAGCTAAATAACATCACTGAAAACGGCGAATTATTATTATTATTATTATTATTATACGTTAAGCTTGACTTTGACAACATTTGCATAATAAATACAAATACTTTGATTTATGGACATATTTCCTTTTTCTACAGGAGAATGTTTCCACCTTTTAAAGTCCGCATTAATGGACTCGATAAAAAAGCCAAGTATATTCTATTAATGGATATTGTGGCTGCCGACGACTGCCGTTACAAGTTCCACAACTCTCGCTGGATGGTAGCGGGGAAGGCCGACCCGGAGATGCCAAAGCGAATGTATATACATCCGGATAGCCCAGCTACTGGGGAACAATGGATGGCTAAGCCTGTTGCTTTTCATAAACTGAAGTTAACCAACAACATTTCGGACAAACATGGATTTGTAAGTAACCCATTTTCTTCAATAACCAGTTTTTTGTGTGTTTCGTGTAGGCCTTTTATAATTGTGTGTTTCTGTGTAATATATAAATATAAATTTACTGCCATCTGTGGGCTGTAATGTTTACGATCGCAATGATTGTCCATGCTTACAATATCGCTGTTTATTCCTGAGTGATGAGAATTATGATTGCTCTGAAATATATAATTTAACTTATTTAATTTTTCGGCCCATGTACAATTCTTTGCTGTCGTGACATTAATTTTACCCTTTGTTTCGGCACGTTTACAAACCAGATATGGGTTTTTAAGTCATAATTTTATTCGTTATGAATAATAATGACATTGTCAGCTTGGTTATGTAATATAAATACTTCATCCTGAGTTTTTTTCTTGGCCACTGTTACTTCTATTGTTAATGATAGGCGCAGAGCGCTGTAAGTTTTATGAGGGGGTGGAAGTAACAAAAAAAATGAAGTCAAAGGAATGGAAGAGACCCTGAATCACGCTACAGTAAAAGAGTTTACAAATAGCAACGGTGAAAGCGTAATTTGGGCTGTTTTGGGTGAGCGCAGCAACAAAATGTATATAGGTAGAGCGACCTGTGCTCTCTAATGTGTTAGTTTCAGTGAACAATGCTGAGACAGATGCAACGATGCTGAACAATACTCTATACATAAGCAGTCAAATACAGTGTGTGCCTTGCTCCCTTACGCGACTTTCAAACAAATCGACTGGAAACAAATGGAACATTTACATGCATGGCACAACCATTTGATATTTATATGGTCAAATAGAAAATATACACAAGTAGCCTTGGTACCTGTGTAGCGTCACATATTTGTTGTAAAAAAAAACAACAGCTCTTATTTAATTATTTCAGATTTATTTTATAATGAAAAGAATACATGTTGCATGTCCGCGTGACTGGTTTCTGTCTACCTGCCACTGGCGCAGGCCTGTTGTTATGTGATTTGACCCAAGAACAATATTTCCACTATTACTAAATATATTATGTGTTATTTATTGTCTAAAACGATTTTAAAGACGAATGTCTTGAAATGAATAATTATTGTGACAAGCACTAGCCTAATGCTTTCCATTCCTCTTCTTCTTATTAGACCATCCTGAATTCAATGCATAAATACCAGCCCAGGTTCCATATTGTGAGAGCCAACGATATTCTGAAGCTCCCGTACAGTACTTTCAGGACATATGTTTTCCCTGAGACTGATTTTATTGCTGTCACAGCTTATCAAAACGACAAGGTATGTACCTATATTTTGATGAATTAAAGTATTCGTTCTTATGGATGTGCACTAGGCCTTTATAATACAACATTTCTTTTTTTCTTATATACTTTGCGTTTGCATGTTTTCTACGACGTTTGATCGCATTTACTGTTTACGTTGACCTTGTCAAGAGGAGTAGCAGTAGTATTTTGAATATGTGGATGTACAATTATATCTTTAAAACATTTCAAATTCCTCATGTGTCCAGTGCTACTTTCAGCTACTGCTCATGTTAATTGTCGTCTGTGTCCGAGGGGCCTGGTGAGCTTGTCGGTATCGTAAAATTTATGACACAGAGTCACAATCGATTAGCAGGCACTTAAGCTCGCCGGTTTGTCCGGGAGCTACACTCGCTGAGGCAGAGCAATCAAAGCGTGTCAGTTTCTAAACGCAAAAAGTAGAGGCCATCTAGCTTAGCTTTAAGGAACTTTAAGGCCCTGGTTTCTCCTGAATTTATAGCCTACAGCGTCCAAATCACTTGGGCACAACGAAAATCGTTCTGTTACATCGCTCTGTATTTTCATGGAACTTGTAAAAACTGGCAATGGCTCAAACCACACTATTAATTATTGATAGCAGGTCGGCGTCACTCATCTAGTTCGCCTCTCTTGTTCTCTCTGTTGTGCTTTAGAGAATAACAATTTGACAAATGGAAAATGTTTATTCGTGGAATTTTCTCAGGGGGGTCGTGATTAGATCTTTTTCATTAAACATTTTTAATAATTAAATTATCTCTCTAAAGTAGTCTGCGTAGCGTGTTTAACAGTGTTGGGATAACTGATCACACCACATATAAAAGCTTTTCTTTTTGAAGTTTACTTGTGGATTATGAATTCGTAGAGCATAACGCTGACAACAACAACACTACTGCGATTCATAATACTGTATTAATACTAATAAACTGATGTTAATCATATACAAACAAATAATGAATAATATAAACACATTTATTTTTTCTTTGTATTTAGATAACACAACTGAAGATTGATAATAACCCATTTGCCAAAGGATTCAGAGACACAGGGAATGGAAGAAGGGAAAAAAGGTAGGTTTTATAGTTCACATCCATTGTTACGCAATGCAAAATGGCCGAACTCAAAGCCAAGCAAAATGTTTCTATTTCAAGTTTTTTCTTTTACTGTATACAGTGTGCAGTGTGGGTCAACTAATTTCATATTTCCTTGATTTAATACTATTTTTATATATGTTAAAGGAAACAACTGACCCTTCCATCATTACGCATGTATGAAGATCAGTGTAAAGTGGACCGTGATGGCGCGGACTCTGATGCTTCCTCAAGCGAACCTACAACCGGCAGAGATGCTGGTCATTCACCTGGACCGGTTTCCAGCCCACTTAGATTAAACCGGGGCAGCAGAGGTAAGTCTAAAACTATGAATAAATTATATTGCTATGCTTCACGATCACTGAGAGGAAACGAGACTAAATGTCGTATCATTTACAAGACGCTGTATTATGCCTTCAGCGTTTTTCAAGATTGTTTTAATAATTGACAAAGTCATTTTAATAAAGCATTTCTCATGGATCAAATGTGCTGATAAAGTCAATTTCCCAAACACGTAATAAGATGGAAAAGTGTAGATCAACAAATAGGGCCTAGGTTACAGCCCTGAACTAGGCTAAATTTCGTTACATTTACATTAGGTCTGTGTTGAGATTAAACTTTTTTTTATGGATAATTATTTCTATTTCATCGCATTTATTTTCATTGGTCTCCTATAGCTAAAAGTTAGCCCACTAGCTACATGTTAATTCAGCAATAGACTACATGCAAAAAGTCGTAAGAACGTGTAGAAAATCACGCCTGGAATTAGCTGAATGTAAAATGCTATTTGCAAAAATCATATCTATATAATGGCTACTGTATTTAATTTAGTCTTGTATCGTATATGTGAATAAAAAAATGTTTTCCATCACAGACGACAAAACATGCACTGACAGTGAGCAAGAATTGGACCATCAAGATGAGCGGTGTGGAGGCTCCAGCAGTCCTGGACCAGAGCCTCCATCTCCATTCAGGTCAAGATGTGAGGACCGGGGGCGGGAGAGGCCTGTTGTGGAGAAGAAAGACGATTATCCGGACTCCCGAAAATCAAGCGATTCTATATTTAGCATAAGAAACTTGGAGAAAGACAAACTAGAGAGCAGACCGAGGAAAGACACAGACTTGTCAAAGAAGGACACGGAAAACGGTGGTCTTAGCAGCAGTAAAGACAGCTTCTCTCCTCTGATGGTACAGACAGAGAGTCCGTCACATTTTGGGGCAGGGCACCTTCAGAGTTTGGCGCTCTCCGGTCTACACAGTCAACAGTTCTTTAACCCACTAAACACCGGACAACCTCTATTATTCCACCCTGGACAATTTGCAATGGCACCTGGGGCGTTTTCAGCCATGGGTATGGGACATCTATTGGCTTCAGTATCAGGAGCTGGAGGTCTGGAGAATGGAAGCCTGTCGGCCCAGAGTACTGGGAGCACCACGAGTCCCTTTCCCTTTCATCTTTCTCAACACATGCTTGCCTCTCAGGTAAGGAAACTCTCGTCATTAAAATTTAAAACTATGTCATGATACGAGCTGTCTGGATATGGAAGCACGTGAACGAAAACAGGCTACATCTAGTGATAGTTTTTGGTGAGATGCTTTTTGGTTATATAGCCTTGCTTGCATGTGTTTGTCAATCGTTATAATGGCGGTCGTACAATTATCAACATAGAAAATACATTGCGTATATATAAATGTAGGCCTATTCTTAAACTTTTACCAGTGAATAGAAAAAGCAGATGCAGATTTTTAAATATTTCCAAATGTCATTGCAAAAAGCTAATTATTCATTTAAAAATAATGTTGATTCCGTTTTATATTACAATTAACTATATATATATATATATATATATATATATATATATATATATATATATATATATATATATATATAAAATCCCCTTAAAAGTCAATGAATTCGCCTGCCATTGAAATCTGATGGACTGCGAACAGGTGGCACTTAATCTGTGCAAATACTGGCTCTCTGAAAATGTGCCATGTAGCAGATCCTCACCTTTCAAACTACTGCATGTTCTGTGTGCTTAAAAGTCGCTAACGAATGTCTCTTATTACAGGGCATTCCTATGCCAACCTTCGGTGGACTTTTCCCGTACCCCTACACCTACATGGCCGCGGCAGCTGCAGCGGCCTCCGCCCTGCCCGCGAGCAGCAGCACGGCCTCCTCGCTCTCCAGGAACCCGTTCTTGAGCAGCTCAACTCGCCCTCGATTGCGATTCAACCCTTACCAGCTCCCCGTGTCGATCCCTCAAAGCACAAACCTGCTTACCACCGGATTGCCAAGCGGCCTAAACCCCTCATCTGAATCGTCTAAATGCGGTAGCAGGGAAACGAGTCCTGTGCCTGATCACAAGTCGGGGGCGAGCCAGAGAAACGGCTCACCTAAAACAACAATGAAGGAATCCATCAATGAACTTCAGAACATTCAGAGACTAGTGAGCGGCCTAGAGAGTCAGCGGGAGACTTCCTCACCTAGGGATTCCCCCAAGTGATCAAGCGTCCCCAAACCTATCCAGGGCATGACTTGAATTGCCAGAGGATTTTATTAAGTGGTTCTCTGCGAGAAATTTCATCAAGTACTGTTTTTGCGCATGGATGACTGGAGTGGGAAAAAAGCAGGCAACAAGTAAAAAAATAAAAGAAAACGTTGGACTTGGTGGTGGAGATCTATGTAGGAAGTGCTGCGAAGACAATCTACGGTGTAGCCTAATTGACTCTGTGTAGAACATGCTGACAAGACCACACCAATCTATTGAAAAAAAGAAAAGAAAAGAAGGAATTTACAAATAAAATAATTTTTTATTTGCGTAATGTCAGTAGGATCACTGCTGATTGGTTGCAATATCTAAATGGTGATTCATAAAACCTGTAGACTGAAAACAACCAAGCTACATCCAAAAAAAAAAAGAAAGAAAAAAAAAAAAGAAATTAAAATGGATATTTCAAAAGGGATTGAAATGACAGTTGGACCGCTAGTTAAATCCGACAGACAGTTATACCTGAACTATTTAATGTAATTATTAATAAAAGAAACCTAATTCTGTAAATAAGCTACAAGGACCTAAGAATATGCAAATTGGTATTAATTTATTCAAAGCTGTGCATTTGCGTGTACATAATATTTAGAGTTTAACTCATTGCATTTTTTTTTTCTTTTCATTTTCCACTATGGTTGTTGTAAATGAAAGCTATAGCGTTTGTTGTTTGGAGACAGAAGGTGTTCCTATCTGTGATGCGTTGCTGTTTAATCTGCCTGTGACACGTAATGAAAGCGTGTGCCATCAATGCATTGTAGCAGTCGCTGTAAAAACACTTATCACGCTGCGGGACTCACAAGGTTTGGGAAGCCTCAGGTTAATGTACTCCAACAGAAGAGACCGACATTCATTCCTCTTCTTGAGATGAGTTTATATAAAGAAATATATGAAAGTGTCCCGTTGTGCTGGCTGTCCGGATTTTTCTGTTGTTGTTGTTGATGTTGTTGTAGGATTCTTTCACAATTTCAATAAAAAAAATCAACGTGTTTAAATATTTTACATTTATGGCACTACGTTACCTTAATAATAAGCTGCACTTTTACTAATGACAGACCAAAATTATAGTAGGCCTAAATGTATTAGGTAAGGAGGAATAACGACAACATAAAAAACATAATACAATTTATTTGGGGGGAAAATGAATTTATATAACTGCAACATACAAGCAGAAAACAAGTGTTGGAGTTTGTTTTAAAATGCGGCTATAGTTCAGCCACACCCTCATTATTTGTGATAATAATATGTAATAACATGTAATAACGTGTAATAATAATAATAATAAACAATGTTTAAGAAGAAATAATATGTGGAAAATAATACGTAGAAATATTTATACATTCATAATGGTTTTTAAAGTGGTTTTCCAAAACGTAGCATAGCAGCCCATAACAAAAGCTACTGCGCCCTCTGTCGTAGACTCAAGTTCCGGATCATTTTACCCCTCATCAACATCAGTGTGATTTTAAGGCACCGTTACAACGATAGTTGTATTATTAAGCCTTAATAGGCATGTGCAAACAATTTTAATTTAGGTATTTGTTTATTATTATTATTTTACATGAAAAAGGCTAGGCCACTATTGTAAAAACAAATACAACACATACAGGACTAAAATAAATAAAAATATTAATAGAAATAGCCACAACAATACTCTATAGTCTCTATATAATAATAATAGTAATAACTGTAATCATGTGTGCGAATTACAATTATCTGGAAATTTTAGGACCTCATCGACATCCGAACTGTCTTTTTGGCTTTTACTTTGCTATAGACAAAACACAAACGTTTTGTGTGTGTGTGTGTGTGTGTGTGTGTGTGTGTGTGTGTGTGTGTGTGTGTGTGTTTGTGACATATCAGGACACAAATTTGTATAATGACATGGCATGGGTATGACATAGTTATTACAAGGAGAGGGTGACTTATGAGGACATTACCCCATGTCCTCATTTTTCAAAAAGCTTATAAATCATACAGAATGAGTTTTTGTGAGAAAGTAAAAATACAGTTTGCACAGTATAAAACCATTATGCCTATGGAATGTCCCCACAATTAACAAAAAACAAAAAAACAAAATAAATAATTCCATAACCAAATGAAATAATGACAGTTTGTTAATGATGAGAAAACATTAACAAACTGTCATTTGGTTATGATGACTGTACTGTACGCGATTTATGTTCGCTACGTCTATTTAGCATCAGGTGAAAATATGCACCATGACTGACTTATAATCTAACTTATATAATCTAATAATACTAATAATAATAAATAGACTACATAATGGTAGAAAGACCAGAGGTCTAAATTTGAATCCTTTATCGTTTCCAGTGTTTCCTGTGGAGTACAATGCCACCTATTGTTTTTTTTAGGCTATTTATAGTTATAGAATTGCAATGTACGAGTATTTATAGACAAAGCTTGACTCGGAAGCAGAACTACGCTCCACTTTCTCCACCTCCTTTCCTTCATTCTCTTTCAGCGACCCAGATATGTTGTGCTCTTTTTGGCACCGACCATTAATGGTCTGAGCGCCCCCAGAACATAGTTTAGGCTGTTGAGCCGTAATGAGTAGATAAGCTAAAGCAGAGAAGAAATATTGGGGGGAAAATACTCTCATGTTATAGCGAAAGGGTTAAGTGCTGCGGATAGGAGGTTAGGGAGGATGAGTGTTTGGACGCCCAGCCACTTTGGCAGCAGACAGCCCTTTGTCCAGCAACCGGCGCCTGTCGCCTGCCTGCCGGCCATGCAGCTTCCCCACACCCGCGTACAAAGGGACAGATCCCGAGAGTTACAGCTCCTAATTAGAGATACCCCCTTGTTTCTCTGCTTTTCTTTTTCGTGCAATAACCACAAGCCCTCGTTTTCATTAAGGGGCCATTGTTAAACGCTGTTATATTCAATTAACAGACCGAACAACGCAACCTAACACTTTGTCCAAACTAATCAGTCAATGACCAATCAATAGACTGCGATGACAAGCAATTACGGTCCTGGTACTCGACAAAAACCAGCCAAGTGTTTACATATTTAGCTTTAAGTCAACCAAATCGGAAACTGAGAAGGACCAAATCTTTAGTAGCTACACAGGCCGAAAGTGACATTAAGCGTAGAAGCCAGTTATCAGTTGTTTCTTTTATATTAATGAAAAATTCAGACAAAAGGACCATTGACAACAAGTGGTTTCTCACAGTCGTCTGGGTGAGTTTTTATCTGATCTGCAGAAGCTGAAACTGAACACTGAGAAGCCTGAAAATCTATGAAGGCACTGAGGGGTTGAGATGACTGCTGATATCATTCAATTCTATGAACCCCAGAAATGCCATGTAAAGGGGAGCGAGAAACACTCTTCAGGCTTATTGCCATTTTAAATAATTACAGTACCACATCAAAATTACAGCTCACATGCACTAGATTAATCTCTATAATGGTCTGCGAAGAACGTACAGTCTGACACACTTGGTGTATTTTTATGTCAGTTCATACTAATATTTGGCTGCTGAAGCAGTTTTCAACTCCTAAAATTACTCTGAAAATAATTGTATAATTTATGTATGAAATCAATAAACACCACCTAATATTAATTTCTAACACATTTCCAATATCATATTTTTACTATAAACAAGTAAACACAATAAAGCCACACAAAGGTCAACTATAAAATGAAGGTGATTTCAACATAAACGCAAAAGTATTTTTCATTAATGTCAAGCTAGGGCAAGTTGTCACACATATTTTAAATGTTTAAATTTGTACAATTTATTAATTACAATATTTGCTAGCTAGTACAATGGTTTGTTATTTCTTTACATATTATTTTACACTTGTTGCTGAATTGTTTCACTGTTTTTGCTGAAAAGCCTATAATAGGCTGTTTAATGACAGGTTCCATATACCCATTTAGTGTGACAACACTACCTGTGTGTTCAGTTCATCTAGATCTTTTCTTTCTTTTTTCTACGCAATAACCGTGATAATGTAAACAAGCATTTTTGTGGCCAAGACAAGAAGAAATTCATTTTTAAAAAATAAGCCTATACCCTAAGAAATATTCACTGGTGACAACTATAGCCTGACAAAGACAACCTATAAAGTTTTAATCTCTCTGAATGTGGGTGGTTAGGAACAGTTGCTTTCATAATGTGTTAGGTAAGACAAAGTGTTTTGATGGAAATGTAAAAATATTACAGTGCACAAGACAAATGTGTAATTCTCACACACCTCCTCGTTGAAGCTTTCAAGCTTGAATGAAGCTGTCAGAATGTGTGTGGATCCTGGGGAGGAGCCTCATTCTCACACAAGTTGTGCATTTAGAAAGGCTGATGATAAGTTTCTCTGGTCTTATGGGGTTTTGTTTTAATGTCAGAGGCATTCTGTTAGCACACAACACAAAAATCAATTTTTGATCAATCAAGAATCAGAATAAAAATCTGAACCAGTGATGCATCGCCACCTTCTGGACATATTAAAGAAAGGAAGCGATTGTTAATATTATTATTATAATATTATGATTTCTTACAAAACAATTTATAAGAAAGTGTACAGATCATCACAACTTCAGTGGCAGTTTACAGGTAGCTGAAAATACATGATACACAAACACATGAATACAAGAACACATGTACTGCAAGTAGGCTAAACATTACACAAGCAGCCTACTATTCCAAAAAGGAGAACAAAGATACTTTTAGTGAAGGAAAGTAGACAGGTGACAATTACTGTACCTGTGAAAATGTATTTATATTATAAAACCCAATACCGATCCTTCATATCGGGATCATTATCAACTTATATCTAACTTTCATATTTAAACGTTTTTTGTTTTTTGTGTAAATAAATTGTTCATGGCAAAAAGGCAAAGTAAATCATTGAGTGGACACAAAAATCCTTCTTCATGTATCCAGTGGACTGTCACCATGTAAAACAAACAAACAAACAAACAAAAACAAAACTAAAAAAAACCCCTCACTTTTCTGCAGTACATAACACAACCACTAGGTGTCACAATAACCTTCTAACCTTTTCCTTCATTTATATGCAAATCAAACAATTTCGCCTCAAAATAATTGTCTAATAACAAAATTTACTAACCCTAACCTCAAGGAAAGCACTCAAAATCCATGCCTACAATGGTATACAATGTCAGTTTGCGACTGCTTAAAAGAAAGACGCACAGTGAGCATTCAAACATCAAAATTGATATTTTAGAAGGAATACCACATCAAATCTATCTACTCAAACTCTTCTCCACAACATAGACATATGAACAACTGATAATACTTTTAAATACAGACAGCACTCAAATTGTTGTGATTACACTAAAATATATTTTAATTTGAGAAATGAATATCACCTCTAAGTCACCAGAGCGGCTCAGGCAACAGGCGTCTCCAAAATCCCACAACAATAGATGAAGTTAAAGAGGGATTTGTGTGCCTGACCTGTACTCGTCTACTCACCAGCAGAGATGAACACAAGAGATTACTAAAGACTAACAGTTGATCATGATGAACGAAGCGTCAGGCCAGGGAGGGTCTGAGACTAAACTAGTCAGCCCTTCTAAAAACATACAGTTCTCTCAAACTTAAGAGGGTACAGCCTCAACGCCTGGCTAATTTCTGGGCTGTTTTAATAGCTTGCTAAATTGTAAGTATATTGTGAACTGATAAATAAAAAAAATATTTAAGTAGGCCTAATACTGCTATACCACAAACATTTCAACTTTTTTGCATTTGTGCTCTGGGTGATATTGACTTGACGTGTTTGAGATCATCAGCCAGGTTCATTGGAGCTGAAGTAAATCCGGAGGTCAATGTCAAGGGTCATTTTAAGGGTCTCTGGGTATTTTAGAATTATATCCTTTGATATGATTGCTTGTAAGTGATATTATGAACCCTAAGGATAAACTATGCCAGCATGTCCTGACAGGATTCATCTGGAGAAGCATTCCACCCAAAAACAGAGCAGAAACAGCAAATAAATGTTATAATAGAAGGTGTCTTAGGTGAACAGGAGTTATTATTTAGGATTAATAATCATTATTACTATTAACTTGACTTAAAGGGATAGTTCACCCCCTCAAGTTGTTCCAAACCTGTATAAATTTCTTTGTTCTGCTGAACACAAAGTAAGATATTTGGAAGAATGTTTGTAACCAAGCAGATCTCGCCCCCCATTGACTGCCATGGTATTTTTATTTCCTACTATGGTAGGCGAGATCTGCTTGGTTACAAACATTCTTCCAAATATCTTCCTTTGTGTACAGCAGAACAAAGAAATTTTTACAGATTTGGAAAAAGTTGAGGGGGAGTAAATGATGACAGAATTTAAATTTCTGGGTGAACTATCCCTTTAAGTTGAAATGTTGGCTAAAACCCAACAGGACTAACTGGACTCTAAAGTGGATCATTGAAATGAAATGTTTTTTCAGTTTTTCTTTTACATTTTAAAAGGAAATCTCACATAGAAAATTGAAATAAAATGCCACACTGTAAAAAAAAAAAATTCTGTAGTTTTTACATAATTTTGGCAGCTGTGGTTGCCAGAATTATTTTGTAAAAAATACAGAAAAACTGTAAACACATTTATAGAACAAACTGTAGATTTTACAGTATAAAACTGTAATTACAAGAAAATTTGAAAGTAAACCAGTAAATTCAACAATGCACACTGCTACTAAAATCTGTTATGTACCTTTAACATATACTGACAACCACCATAATAATACAGGTGGTAAAAGAGAGATCCACATGAAGAATCAGTTCATCACAAGTAGCTTTTCTACGAGCTGAAGTATATACTAATATATAGAAGGTGCAAAGATTCATTCACACAAACACGATACACCATCATGGTAACCCACAACACTTAAATAATGCAATAATCATTCATTAAACAACAGAAGATGTAACATAAAACCCTAATGTACATAACTGATAACAAAAACTATGAAGAAACATGATTATTTAAACAAAATACTTTAAAATCTGGAGTGTCTCACAGGGAATTGTGGGAATATCAGTTTATTGTTTTTGTCTGTAAAACATACGTTGATTTGTTCTTTTTTACTTCTAAAAATTGTAAAAATTAACAGCATTTTACTGTAAAATTACATAAAATGTCTGGTTAGAGGTTTTACAGTTTTTCCCTGTATATAGTACGGGAACTTACTGTTATCCTATTAACTGTTTTTTTCTGTAGCATTTTTACAACATTTTACAGTTAAAATCATATAAATTTTTTACAGTGCATAACAAGGTTACAGCTTTGGCTTTGCTTACGTAATTGTGGCTTAGAAACCACATTAAGAACCACATTTAAATGTATGTTTCTCTACATTGAAAAGTATAGGAACCTCTTTGTGTCAATCTTGTGAAGCTGAAAGCTTTCTGGGATTTTTGAATGTTCAATGTGAGGACCACATTTATTAGCTACTGCAGTTGAGGTACTGCTAAACTTCATCCCGTGCCCAGTGTCACATGGTCAGAGGTCAGAGAGCAGCGCTGAAGTCTGTGATTAGCGTGAAGCATGACTGCCCACGAGCCATGTGATGTCTAATAGACTAAGTGATAAAGACACTAAATGACTAAACAACCCATTTGCAATGACAAGCATAATAAACAGCTGAAATTAGACTGCTGCTAACACAACAACTGCTAAAGGTTTATTGCAACACAAATGCATGCATGCGTGTATTTATTTATTTATTTGTGAGACATTTACATATTACTCCAGAGAATAGAATATATAGCTGCAACTGTTCTATGAATTTGAACTCTTGAAATTTGAATTGTATGTAATGTTGCGTGTGTTTTATAGCAATAAATGTAGCATTTCTGCAATACAATAAAAACAGATTAGAGAGAACTCTTGTTTGATTTAGAAGGTTTTATTGATATCGTGACCCTAACTGACAATTCAAATATGTATTTTCAGTGAAACTACAGGAAACTAGTGACCCATGATGTTGTTCGTGTTGAGTCTTTACAATGATGCCCTTCCCAACTTTCCATATTCATCATTTCCACTTTGCAAATCAATACTGCAGCAATACACAAATGTTTGTTGTTTGAAAGCAACGGTGCTTATGGGCCATGTGCAGGCCTTTCCTTGAGGCTGTATTCAAATACTCAGGCAGAAGATAAATGACTTTGTCTGTAGCTGACAGGTGCTGAAACATTTGAGAAGGACACCTGTGCAAGCCACATAAGATCCCAAAGGATTGTAAGTAGAAATAAGTGGGGAATTGAAGTATATTTTATAAATTGATATATTGTTGTGTGCTAACATGTTAGCATTTTTGGTAGGGCAGATTCTGGGTCTTAGCGGTAGTTTATGATAAACATTTTGTAAGTTTTATATTCTAATCGCACATGCAGACACACTTTTGGCAGAAGTTATTCAGAGTCAGGTTTGCGTAAGGCAACGTGAAAATAAAAGGGGCAGTCTGAAATCTGCCCCAATGGCTCTATGGCCCTGTATACACCTGGTATTAAGAAGCGTTTTGGTCAATCGGATCATAAGTGGACGCCGCTAAATACAGGTGTAAATCTAAAATGTTTTTAGCTTGTCCACATTCGACCACTTCCAGAGGTAGTCGAAAACGCATTCGACCGGATTGCTTTCGTAGTGTAATTGCTCATGTGGTCGAATGTGTTCAAACAGCCACAAAAGACCACCCACTCTCCGCCCACTGACCTGATGAATAAACATTATGGAAAGTACGCTAGTCAGACGAGATTTAAACTTTGTTGGCTGGAGACCCAAGTTTGGTTTGAAGACAAAAAAAAAACATACACAGCACAATGTGTGCAATGACTGTCAAAATACTAACAGCTGATGTCGTGTTTCGGTTCTACCTGCAGACAATATAAAATCCATTGTTTTTATAAAAATTCATTTGCTTTTACTGTAAGCCATTCTACATGTTGGTTGAGTGTTGAATGTATGCAACTTACTATCTAAAAGTATCAAACGTACAATAGAAAAAAGAAGAAGTAAGAAACTGAATTGCTAAGGGCAGCAAGTGGTCAAATGGGTCGCCTACCGAGAACTTCAATTGCCCTCTTTCCAGGGGTGGGTGTGTGGTGTCGATGGTGCCCCCTTGGTAGTTGGTGCCCTACGCAGATTGCTTATTCTGAGTATACGCAACGACGGTACTGGAATTGCTGCAGTAAAAGCTTCATTAGCAACATGAAATTGATTCCAGTGATCAACAAAAAAATCCAACAATATGGCCTTTTTTTTTTTTTTTTTTTTTTTTTTACTGTGAAAGCTTGTTTTTGCCATGGAATAAAAAAGTAAATAAGGTAACTGAGTTTTTCTATCTCAAAATTCAGAATTTTATTCTTTTATTTTTACATCTCACAATTTTTACTTTTTTTTTTCTCTCAGAACTGAGAGACATAAACTCAAAAAAAGTCAGACTTGTGAGGTAAAAAGTCACAATTACCTTTTTTATTTTCTATTCCATGGCAGAAATAAGTGTTCATAGGTTCCACTGGTGTAAAGGGGAAAAACAAAGATGCAGCACACATTCTTCCTCCTCTCCCCTACCTCTTCTTCTCCCTTGTCCTGATCCAACTCCTCTCCCTCACCCAGACATTATTTGTTTCTCTCTCTGCTTCTTTGAGTTGTTCAGCAACCACATTGAAAAGAGTCCTTTTTACTGTATGTCCTTGTAATGAAAAGAACTTCAGCACCTGAATATGCCTCTAACTGAAATTGGAATCAGCTATTTCTTAATATTTCAGTGATCTGTTACCTAAAAATGCTTATCAGTTGTTTCAATACTTGTAATATATTTTTCTGCATTTTTGAGCTGCTGAAGTTTCAGAAGTACAGGTTTTATACTATATTTGAAGATTGGAACATTAGGTCTTAATTTCTGGCATGCTGTGTTTAAGCATTTGTAAATAAAACTAGAAAGATCCACGTTTTTGGTATTGGGTAAGCTTGTATGTAAAGAAAATTTAAGCATTTTAGAAGTGTGTTAACTGACTGAATATTGTGTGAAAACAACATGAATTGTGTTAATGGTATGGTCACAACAGACAGATGTTGTGCTAATTGTGTTTAGAGATTTGAAAAGGTGGCTACATATTGAACAAAAGGATGTTAGCAGTTGTAAAAAAAACAAAAAACAACAACAACAACTGTAATACCAGATGTAAACAGGGCCTAAATCAGAGTGAGCTGCAGTTCCATTTTTCACCACATATTTACATTAGGGAAAACTGGGGGGCGCTGTAGAGCTGAGGCACCGTCTGTCCCGGTTATCATGATACATGCCGAAGCCATGTACTAAATTTTAATATATCCTGCTCACTTTGTGGATTAAAATAGTCTAGAAAATCCAAAAAAAATATTTGTTGCAGAACACATTTGCAATTTATTACTCACTCAGTTTATATAGAGGTCTTTGTTTTGGATGACTATTTTCACCTTCACTTAGACGAGCCGCGGCTGGTGAATTTGTGAACTGTAGCAACAAGTTCAGCTTTGCTTTCCCTAAAACTCAAAGTTGTACAGTTCTTTTCCCAGTAACCATCTGTGCTACATCATACTGCAAATATGAGATCATCGTACTGTAAGATCTATCCGTGTACAGATAGGTAGTGCCTGTGACCACTGAGTTTGACATGGGTGTTAAGATAAATAAACCATTTTAGTTTTTAAAAAGATTTGTACTACAGCACCTTAACTCAATGACAGCCTCTGCTCAATGTTTTGTTCTACACCAAATCCTGTGTATAAACAGTCTGTTTTTGATGATGAAATGCCACCATGTGACTATATGACCAGAGTATACAGTATTTTTTGGTAATTTCCAGCCTATTTTCTTTTACCTCTCAGGTTAAAATGTCACAAATAACTGTTACTTGTGTAAGAGTACAACATGTTTTGATAAAAAAAAAAAAAAGTTGATTTGAGGCAAAATGAATACATTTATAAATGATCAGTTTAGAATGGTAAAGTTAGCTAGAGCACATCATGTAAATTCATCTTGACCATTTAGGCTGACCATTAAATCCTTTGAAACAGTTCTTGCATTATAACTTTTAATAACTTAATAAGATCAAAAAGGAATGTGACCAGGCCATTTTCAAATGGTTTCAATTACATAAAATACCACAACTAACCAAAATGAGTGACTAGAAATGCATCAGACTTGATCCAACCACAGCTTAATCAGACACAGTCACTTTTCCTTAATTGGACATTTAGTATTTCTTTGTGTGTTGAAAAAACACCCGTTCAAGAAATGTTCAGGACTATATAAATATATTTGTAGGCCAAACTTTGTGTCAAAGGCAAAACCAAACCATCTGTGGTTAGATGGTTTTCCCACTGATCAGTGCTGCATTAGTCCAATGACGGAGAGGCAGTTTATCTAGTCCTCTGTAACTGAACAGCCAGAATTGCCGTATAAATATTTCATGACGTTTGATGTCATGAATACTAATGAGCTGTATACATGAAATACACACCTCATATAATTATCTTAATTATATAATCCAATAATGTTTATGTCGAATCGAGTAAAAATCAGAAATTAAAAGATTATTAAAAGAGTCTAAGGCATACAAAACTACAGTAAATTACTGTATATATTTATATATAACACTGATTAATTCTGCTAGTGATATATCACTGATAAAAAAGACTGATCAGATGGTTCACATCACTGTGCATACTGTGCAGCTCATGATAGAATTAATAAATATTTGATAATACCTGGCAAAACCCACTGGCTTACATTAAATAATGATAAGATTAATACTGCCCAGTTAAACAAACACATTCGAACACTAGTGCCCGGTTTCCACAGACAAGGGTTAAGCCTAATCCCAGACTAAAATGCATGTTTGAGCTGTTTTAACTGAAAGCAACTTGCACTGACATATCTTAAAATAAGCCAGTGTTTTGTCTCAAGATGCACACCAGTAACGTTATTTAAGGCACATTTATAAAAGGTAAGGGCTTAATCTAAGCCTCGCCTGCGAAACCAGGCCTAGATCTTTGAAGCTCGTTAAACAAACTGTGATAAAACGGAAAAATGTAGTTGCTAAATTTAAACATCTCTAAAAAATCTCTTTCAAAAGCATACATTCATTTTTTATTTTCATATGACTTTTTGAAAGACACAGTCCCTGACCAGCAAAAACATAATTTTGCACCTGGGCCAGCTTGCTGTACTGTGAAAATCTTCCCAAGCTTTCACTGCTCTACGCACAGGAAGGGTGCTTATGGGAAGAGGGCTAATGGTGGAAGAAAAGACACAGCATGCCCGCTAAACACTCTGACTGCACACAGACATCTGAGCTAATGACTGTGGCAGTATGGGGTTATGCTGGTTCCAGGGTGGCGGGTCGGTCTGAGGTTTTACTATGAAGCCATTGTGATGTCACCACTCTGTATTGACTATCTGCCGCCGGGCACAGACAATGTCCTAGTGTAGAGCCAACTGTGCATAATGCCCTTCTGAGAAATACAGCAAGCTGAGAAGAGATGAGAGCATCCTCACCCGATAATTTCATGCCAAAGACACTATACTGGGCACTGTGTTACCACAGTATAAACCAGTGTGAAAAGACTGGATCTGTGCAGGATAAGAAGACATAAGGAGGATTTTGGAAATATTTAAGACCATAATGCACAGTATTGAATGAAGAGTTCAGGTATGAGAAGGGAAAAAGGGATAGAGAAATGTAGGACGAGGGGGTTCTCTGGCCCCCCCATCAGCCTCCTTACTCTTTGTTGTTTATTAGCGGAGACCCCTCTTGCCCATGACCAATTATACAGGCAAATGTTTTTCTTAGGAAAAAAGAGCCTGCACTCCCATATGCATCAATCACTCACTGATGCTTCCACAAGGATTCTCATTCAACTGACACAAATCAGGCAATCAGATGTAAAACTCTTTAGTCAAACAATTTTAATGTAAGAAACAAAGAATGAGAAAAATTAAAGAATGGGAAAAAAATCGAATAAAAAAGAGATATTTAAAAAAAACAAAAAAACATAACTGCAGTAAAAATTAAAAGTGAGCCTTTTAGTATAATAGATATAACAGAATTAATGTGTAAATATAACTCATAAATAGGCTAATACAAATTCAATATAAATGTTTACAATAATAATTATAATTTATAAAAATGTTTATTTGGACTTTAGAGACAGGCTATACATGAAAAAGAATCATAACAATATCACTATTCTTCTCTCTTTTTAAATGACAGTATAGAAAAGACTTTCTTTAAGAAAATAGAAAATCAAGGTTTATGTAGGCTATTAATAATAATTTAAAGCTAAAATTAATTAGACATAGGCTACAAGATGTGTAATTTTACTTTTTTTGTCAACTCTTGATGCTAAATTCGATTTCACATGTTCAAACATGATTAAACATTAAACATTTGTAAAGCCCAGAGGAACAACGCAAAACACTGAAGAACGAAATTGATAGCCTATATAAATTTATAGTTTTCTTTAATAATCAGGTTTCAACGTGAATTTTGAATGTTCATCACGTTTGTATTATTATTTATTAAATGAGAGGACTGTTTTTATAGTATTCTGTTTTCCCCCCACTCGAAATAGTGTTGTTAACGGCCAACATTTACCGTGAGGCAGAGTAAACGAAAAACTAAAGGTCTGGCGCAGAGGCATCAACTGTAACGTGTAAGTTTTGAGAGCATCGCTCAGTGTCCATTCGGTAACACCCTGCCCTCAGTACATAAACTAACCCTACTGCTGTTCCTAATTTCAAGACCACGTGACGGTGGGAGTGAGTGAAGTTTAAATTCCCTTTCAGAGAGGCAGCTCAATTCATCCCCTATAAAAAATCATCCCTTTTATAGCGACATCTTATATAGCACGCTAAGGTATAACTTTGCCTACTTGAGGATCCCCAAGAAAGCGCCCATCTTGAGCGAGTCTCATCCTGAGGTTCACACACACAGAAAGTGCGTCAAGATCAGTGAGGTGGAGGTAAGACCAATTATTTTCAATCACGTGCGATAACGGTATTACATGGGGGTTTCAGCAAATAATTCCTGCCTAAGATTATTATTCATCACGAGAATATTTCATGCTTCCAGCCTATGTAGGGATGCGAAGGTTTTATTTAGTTGTGAAATAGATGACAAACATTAAGCTATTTATTTTTGCTCTAAGCTATGACAACTTTTCGGTAAGAATAGAGAAAAGTTAAGGAATTAAAAAAGTTGAAATGTTCAAGAATTAAATTTTATGAGATTATTTATTGATTTTATTATTATTTTTTATGAGAACAGTTATTGACGTTTGATGCCATTTTTTAATGTCTCTGTCAAATAAACGTAACGACTTTTTAAAGGTAGGTTATAGCCTATATTCTATTTCATAGGCCTAAGTCTATTGACAAAAAAGGTATTGTTTGAATTATTTGAGTCTGAAGCGTCAAATAAAGCAGGTGGGCCTTCACGTGAACATTTTGACATTTAGTAAACGCGAAGTCTTATTAGGCTACATTTGTTGCAGATACATTGCCTACATAAAGAGATTACTAAATGTTTGATCAAAGATTATGTTTACAGCAGTATTTTATGGAAAGAGGATCCTCATTATTTGAAGATAACGAAGAGCCTACAGTGAGAGGAAAAAAAAACATGGAAATAAATACCAACAATATAGCTAATGTAATTGGGCCTAAATTTTAGTCTGTTCTATAATTATTATTATTATTATTATTATTATTATTGTTGTTGTTGTTAGAGTATATTATATTATATTATATTATATTATATTATAGTATGTCTGTTTTGAAGAATTAGCTATTAAAAGCTTTAAGACATTAAGCGCTAAAGGCTATTGAACGAACGTATAACAGAAAACTTTTTATAAGCGTCAGGTTGCAAGATTTATTTAATTAATCAAAAACATATATTTAATCACACACTGTGGCAAACGTTTTAGCTGATATTCAGTGTGAGATTGACTTTTAAAATGAACCAAACACGTTTGTCCATATTAAATAGGCCTGTGTGGTCCCGAATTGCTATCACTGTAGCCACTAAGAGGCTAAAACAAACAAACCTAGCCTATATCATGACACCCATGACTGAGGCCTATCTCCTAAAACAGAAAACCGTCTTTCCTTATTCCTGCGTTTATTCTTATCCGATAACCTGTTTGGAAAATTACACTGGCGAGAATGACAAACGCGTCTGAGGACATATTCTGGCTGTTGCCATTCATTTGGTCATGTCACCAGTAAGATATAAGTCAAGGCTCCCACGGCCCTCGAACTTCTCCAGGTGATTTATTGATCTTTCAGCCTCGTGCTTCGACCCATTTACTCCAAAACCGCAACCATATTTCACTGGAAATGTTTAAACGAAATTCTCGGCAGATTTCAAATTCAAACAGGAGAGCCTATAAGCGGAACAAATATGCGAAAAAAATGGTACAGTGTTAAACTGTGCAATTGACAGAAAGCTCATGACAGAGACAACATTACATTGTTATATAGACGTGGCTAGCGTTCAGCCTGTTTGTGCACCAGCATAAATGGATGATTCTTTAATTAGAAGCACTTTTGGCTAACTTGAAATCTTGAGTAATGATCTTGCTCTTAAAACAATGTTTCATCTCTGTTAACATCACTGAATAAAGATCTGATGATGAGCTTGATCAGCCTTCAGGTGCATTCTGGTATCAAGTGTGATGCTGTGGATCTTTCAGTGTAATAACGCAATGATGTGTCATTATGATGTTTTTTGGAGGAAAAGTCTTGGACTTGCCAATATAACAGTAAAGTAACTAACATTATTCCTGGTTATTTCTGAAAACATTATTTCTGAATTCAAATTCTTAAATAATGACTGGTAAAATGAATTGATAATAACAGAATAAATCTTTATTATATAATTAAAAATTAATTATATTTAACTTATATGCTCTTCAGTCTTCTTCAGCGTTCACATTGCTGTCTGAGATGTTTTAAAGGCAAATTTCATGGAAATTAGATTTTAAAAAACTCAGTTGTTGTCTAAAACGCTTGGCGTAATCGCAATGACAGCACTACACAGAAAGCAGACCGACATTCATAATATATATAGCCTATATATATATATATATATATATATATATATGAGGAATGTGTGAGGAAATAGTACACCAAACGAAAGTTATTTGGGGGGAAAGTCGAATTTCCATACTTTACATATTTTTATTATAATGAGTAGGCTATGACTATCCCACAATATAGAATAAAATACCGTGCAACATTAAAAACAGACAAACCCCCCCCCCAAAAAAAATAATACAAAACAAAAACATTTAAAAAAAAACATTTTTAGACAGGACAGAAGACAAGAAACTTAATTTGAAGACAGGAAACTTAATTTGTCCATACAGTGAAAATCACAACATTTCAAACGTTCTTACTGTATAGGTATTCTTTTTTTGTCCTCATACATGTTTAAATATAATTGTGGGGGAGAACGAGGAGACGAGTCTACCAGTCATGTTTTACGATGAGTAGACTTGCTTTCCTCGTGAGAGGACCATTCGTTTTGGAGTCGTGTGAGTGAACCCTGCGCATCGGGTTGTTTGGGGTTTGGTGTTATTGAGAGCAACGTCAGCGATGAGGCGCGGGGGGAAGGAGGGAATGAGTGAAAGAGCCAAGATATTCACCCCAGTGTTTTAACAATTCAAGCTGTCCTGCGGATACTCGGTGTTTCCAAGAAAACATCACGTAGTGACCATTTGCCTCTGAGACGAACACTCACCGGTGTTACCACCAGGCTCGCGGCGCTATTTGAACAGAAGCAGACTCTGGGGAAGAGACAGCTCTGTCTGCTCATGACCAGATACAGGGGATGCTGAGCAGCTACTAGTGCACTGGACTCAACGCCACAACGGGACGTAACTTCCTGCTGTAATGTCGCAGTCGACAGATTATTGCGGTTTGGAATGATATGGAGGATTTCAGAACATAATATTTTATGAGGTAACATTACATTTGTTGTCAGTAGGTCATTTCACGCTGCTCTGAAATCCTTGTACCGGACTGAACCTTCTCTTATATGTGCACGCAGAGCGGTAATACGATTAGACGCAGTTAATCTATATCCTTCTTTATCAAATTAAGTGATCAACGAGAAGGCGTCAGTCCTTCATAAATAAAATCCTGGCTAGGACTTCTCTTTGACAATAACTAAAGATCGTCTTAGCGTGTGATGTAAACAACCTTGTTTTTACTGTACAGTAAACTGTGTAGCCTTTTTATTGTCTTTATTATGACGCTTAAAAGGCCATATATTTGTACTATACTTGATGCTTTTGCAGTATGTAATACTGTGTATAAATGTAATTTTGTACAACATTTGACGTAGATGCTTTTGCAGTAGGTTATTTAATGTGATTTATATGAAAAGAAAGCACTGCGGCCTATATGCGCGTTCTCGCTTAATATTTTAAATGAATTGCCGGGAGCACAGATTTGAATATCTGATAATACAGTTACTTTTGATCTTGTTCTTGTCAATCCCTGATCCATCCTTTTGCCTCGAGGAATGGAGCAGACCTAAGGCCTAATTCACTCGGATGGCAACAGCATTCATTTGTCATCTGAAGATGACAAATGTCTTAATATTTAATGTCTTAATATTCTTATGTGCAAAATGAAAATGTAAAAAAATGTCGTAAATAAATAGAAGCGTGACATAAATGCACAAGAACAAATATATTCGCATATATACATATACAGCATTTAAGCTTCAGAAATTTTAAAACAAATCAAAACAATAATTTTTAAATAATATATTTAATTTTAGGCAGGTGAAATTCACTTAAGTTTTTTTTATTTTTTATAAATTAATAAAATTAAGAAAAACATGTAGGCCTATTATTACACAGACTGAATAATTCCATATATAAATAGCTAATAACATCTCTGATAAATAATAAATGTACAATCAGTTGCACTCTTTAATATCTCTTTAATGAAAGCGCAAAGCACATCAAAAATAAAATTATTTAATTGACAGATAGCAAGAATTATACTATTATCTTATACTATAAAGTCTTCTTCCCCCACACTAATTCTTAAACTATTTCCAAAAAACAATGGAAATCCAAATCCTATGGAATTCAAATAGATAAAGAAAAAGTAAAGCTCATTTCCAGCATATGTTTTTATGTCAAAATGACAGTGACAGTATTCAAGCAGTCATGGAATAACATAGCCTATAAATGTTAAAAATAAATGTTCTAATTAGAATACAACAGGGTCTGATGCCTTTTTAAGTTCCAAAACAATTTGGACTTTAGAAAACCATCTACAGGTGCTTTAAAAAACTCAGAAACCAACACACGAATCTCCAAAGAATCCTATAACTAACTCAAGAACACTACAACCAAAATGGTTCTTGATAAGAAGAGCGTACTTTACTAAACTTAATGTGCTGCAAAATATCATTGAAGAAATATAGTAGAATATCACCATACTCACGTAAGGAAAACATGGCTGTTTTAGTAGTGAACAGGACTGTTCTCTAACACGCATCGTATCCACTCTGGTACAGAACAAAATGGAAGACCAAAACATATTGGGCTGCTATTATAGCATGCATCAAAACAGTATAACTGTAATAAACTGTAATACCCCCAATCAGGCAAGAGATCATTCCAGGTTTCCAAAAGGTATTTCAATGAACTAGGTGAATTCTGACCACAAATGCAAGGCCAATATAGTGCAAACAATTGTATTATTATTATTTATTTTTCAAATTTTGTAAGAAGGAATAAGTTGAAATTTGGTTGGTGTCGAACATTTCGGACAACACACACTGGAAATAGCCAGCCAACCCCAGTGTGCACAGAGCAGTATCTGCCAGGAATAGTTTAGCGGATTATATGTCTGGGGTGACAGAGATGTAAACAGATCTCTCGCTCACTGGGCTTAGTTAAACAGTGTAAGTGAAAGGCACATTTTGGACTGGAAAAGTCCAGGGTTGACTTGCTGTAGCCTCACGGTGCCTGTCAGACTTTATCTTTATTAGCTTTGGCAAATGCCTGCCCGAGTTTACACGGAATCCCGCTCTTCTCCTTTTATCTGAAGGGCGCACACTCACATTGTTTACATGCGTGAGATTAGGAGCGGGTGGGAGGAGGTGGCTTTCACCATGAGAGCGGTTTGGTGTCCGCCGTGCAGATAGGCAGCATTCTGGAGGCAGTGTGTTATAGTATAGTAATGAGACATACCTTTGGTGTGATGTCTGATCGTGAGCAGAGAAGGGGCGTGAGAGCGGGGCTAAGTTTGTGACCTCTCTTAATGGAATCAGCAGTGTTTAGCACGCTTCCATAAAACCGAGGTGCCCGAATGCTGGAAGTGTAAATATTTAATCTTGCGATACTTCAGAACAAACGGATCTCGACCCTTTTCCTTGAAATGAATAGGCCAGGCCATGTTATGAGGACAGACTTTCCCTCACGAAATGTAAATGTTAATGTACGTCATTTCTCAAATTTTGCGGCCCATGTCTTGTCTGTGTGTGTGTATAATCAATTACAGCAGGCTATGAGAGAACAAAGAGGAACTATGGCATCTGTGGTATTTTCATTATACATATATCATTAGGTCTTTTTTAGCTTGTGTTAAAAACACGCCATAAGTTTAGATTTTTTCGTTGGTTCATACATATATATATATATATATATATATATATATAGAAGGTCAAATAAGCAAACAAAATTTTATATTTGCATTGACTGAACTACTGGAAATAAATAATCAAGATACAAAACCCAAACTGTGTGCTTGTATAAGTTTCTTGTGAACTAATTCTAATTAATTTTAAATAATAATAAAAAAAGAGTATTATTTATTATTGAATTTATTATTTTATTGGAATCTTAATCTCAAAGTATATTTTATGGTGGTGAGAAAATGTATGGGCATACAATTTGTTTGTCAATAAAAGTGGAAAATTCCTGGTTTCTATTTTTTAATACAAACCTGAAATCATTTTTCCTATTCTAAAAGTTAAATTGTGAGGCCATCATTTAACTAATATTTCTGTGATCTTACAGAAATGCTACAGGAGAAGGCCTCAGCTGTGGCTGATGAAGGTATGACCGTGGCCCAGTTGGGTGGGCGTCCTGAGCTTGCCAGTGATTCCTCACATTTAAGCCTGCCTACAACTCCCAGCATTCCCCAGAACAATGAGCCTGACCAGGTAGCCAATCAGTTACATCCTTTTAATGACTCCTGACTTGTAGGTCTTCATCTTTGCGAAGAGATGTAATGTAACATAACAGACTTAATGATAAAACACAAAATAAAATGAATTATAGTAATAATATTTTTTTTCTTTTCATTTGAGCAATATTAATAGCAATTTTCCCACTAACGATGACTCATTATCATTTATCTTTTTCTTGCCTGTTCTTTCAGAACATTGAAAACATCAAAGTGGTTCTTCACGACAGGGAACTATGGAAGAAGTTCCACGAGGCCGGAACCGAGATGATCATCACCAAAGCAGGCAGGCAAGAAGAGCGTCATTTCCATCCTCCTGATTTTAGACTTTAACACACACAGAGAGAAAAGTGGCGTTGCAACAGGGAACCGAAAAAATAACTAGGCCATCTCGCTTCTTGTAAGAAATGCAAATGTGAAACCTTGTACCAAGAGGCTCAATTGGATGAAATGCTAAAGTGCTTTTAATGGAATATTTATAAAATATTATGCGACCAAGGTAAAGGAAGGCTGAATTCCTGTGCCTACAAATGTCTAATTGAAAACACAAACGGCTGCCCCGTGTGTTAGATTTAATGTGCCCTGTGGATTAAGAGCAGGACCCTGGATATTAAGCAGAGAATGAGTCAATGCTCTCTGCCAGTCTTAGCCAGCAGTTTCTCAGTGCTTCTCTGTGGAAAATGCAAAAGGTCACCACAATTTTTCTTTAATGCTGTAACATTGTGAGGGATGGGCTTCCCCCTGTCCAACTGATAAAGTGCTCCAGGAATCCTTAAACCCTTTGAAGAGCCAAGCACTATTCAGTCAGACAGCTGTGCATAGAACAGGAGACTGTACTTCCACATAGCTCCAACAACAGATGGGCTCATTTCATTTTACATACTTTAGTGTATAATGGACACCAGGCACTGTTAAAGATGCTCAATATGTCAATCGAGCCATGAAGTAGGAAGAGCTTTTAACCGTTTCATTTTATTTTGGGGGATATGACTTGTAGGACATTAGACAGCCATTCACCGAACTGTAAATCTTGAGGAAACTCGCCAGGTTTCTTCACGATGGCTCCCATTACACAAAATTGGGGCCAATTTCATGCAATGATTCTCATCGTGGTCTTGTGTTACATAGCAGGCTTGAGCCACGTCTGCACGGTATATGCCGTTTGACAGTATACGTTTACGCTGAAGAAGAATACACTCTTATATAAAATTCATTGGGTGTACTATAGTAAAAAAAAATTGCATATGACAGTATTTTGCTTCTGTAAATTGCACAAATAAGGCGAAAATCCAAGAATAATATCATTTAAAAAGAAATTATGTGACACCTGAAGACTAAAACAGGTTTTGTAATCAAAAAAGCGAATTAGTTTAGCGTAAGCAATGCAAAACAATCCAACAGTCATGCGACTAGCACTACTTGCTATGCAGAGAAAGTGGGTCATATATATTGTTAATATTCTGGCTTCAGTACAAGTTAAGCTCAGTCAACAACAGCATTTGTGGCATAATGTTGATTACCATGAAAATTAATTTCCCCCTTAAAAAAAAAGAGAAAATCTAGGTTACAGTGATGCACTTAGTGTAAAAGTAAATGTGGCCAATTCGTAAACATTAAAATGCTCACCGTTTCAAGTTTAGCCACAAGACATAAACACAATGTGCGTGTTAACATAATTTTAGTGTGAAAAAATGCTTACTAACCTTTTCTGTGTAAAGTTATATTCAATTTAAGAACTTAGTTGACATGACAACATAACAGCATAAACCCTTAAATTGTCTTTAAAAGTGATTTAACAGTTTCATAGCTAAAAAAAAAAACCCAGAAGAATTATGAGCATCAATAAAATTATAAACTTAATATTTCTCATGTACTTCCAAGGTAAGTGATTCATTGTAACCTCAATTACAATCATTTTGTTTTTGTGGGTACAACATTAACATTATGCAACAAATGCTTTCGCTTGAGCTTGTATTGAACCCAGAAAAAAAAGCGATGAAGAAAAAGTGATGAAACTGAGCTGAACTCTGCTACACAAACTCATCTTGTTATTGTGCACGCCTGTGGCCCTGTACTAAGCACTAAACATGACTATTGAAAGCAGCCGGCTGGTGTTACTTGTACACATCCCGTCAGAAAAGGCATCAGCGAGGCTGATGAGTGAAGCGCGGTGCCCTGTTCGATCACATCTCCCAGGCCCTAAAGGACCCCTCTTGCTTCATCATCTAGCTTCTTTTGATCCAAGCGCTCTGCCGGCTCCTTCGGATAGCATGAATCACTGAAAGAGCAGGCGTGCAAAAGCGCTAAAAGAAACAGCTGCCATAATGCACATGCTGACACCGATATGATACACTTTCATACTTGCCATTTCTCACTGTCGTCCTCAAACACATATACACTGAAGCGCAGGCCCACCCATAAACAGTGCTTTTACTAAGAAGAAAACTAATCATATCACTTGAAAGAAATTTCACTCCCATAGTGCATTTAAAACTTGACATGTAATATTCTTCTTTTTTGCTCCACAGAAGAAAGTCATATGCAATAACATGAGGGTGAATAAATAATGATCATTTTTTTGATCTATCCCTTTAAGCAACAAGACGACGACTATACAGTAAAGTAAATGGTGCACACAGCTGTTCCCATGCCAAGAACAGCGCTCCAACATGACTCGCTACAGCAACAGAATACTGTCACAGAGCCACTGTAAGGCCCCTTTAGACATGTGCCATGTGATCTACTGTGGCAGCCATTATATCAAAGTGTTGCATAAATGGAAAGAGCATTACACATCCCTCAGGTGTTTACATGTGAGTCTTGAGTAAATGTGTTTTACTCAAGATTTATTACATCCTCACTGTTAGTACTGTAAATACTGGTTAAAATTATCTGTATTTTCTTAACGTGAATAATTTATTTTAGATATATTTACATATTTTGAAAATGTCTAAATGTTCAGTAGGCATACATAAAAGTCCACACAAGAACTCTTGTAATGTTTAATGTAATACTAAGGTAACATTTTACAGTCATTTTTATTTAGTTAATGCATTAATTATTTTAAAAGTAATCACAAAGGTAATTTTTCATCATTAGTTCCCTGTGATGTATGATTTATGATTTACAGCATTCAGGTTAATGTTAATTTTTTTTAATTGTATAAATGTATTTATTATGAAAGAACAAAATAATCAATTAACTATATTTATAATTAACCTAGATTTTAAAAAATACAAATACAATCAAAACAAAATTACAATTACAAGTGCATTATTAGTTCATGATACCAAAGGCATTGACAAATGTTACCTAATTGAAACTCCTTGTAAAATATTTACACTGTCGGATCCAACAACAAAATAAGATTTTGTCAATTTTGAAGTATAGGGAAAGACATCATCTGTAGCCTGGTGGACAGGTTTGTTTAAGATCTTCCCGATGGCTTAAAGCACCTCTTTACCAGGTTCGTGGCCAGAGTGATTTACATTGATTGGATTGCAGACCTGGGCCAGACATAGAGCTTTACCTCTCCCTGAGCTCTTCCTCTGGGTATTAGAGGTATAGTGCTTTCAGGGACACTTTTTTTACACAGTGCAGGCCTGAGCAGTTCTGCATTTGCAAATGCAATGAAATGATTCAGCTCAGTGCACATTTATTTGCCATAATAAATGTATGACTGCTGGTGGAACCCCAAAAAAGTAATGCACTGCAGTGGAACTTTTCTGGAAGAGTGGGGTGGTGCAATGGGGCTGTTTAGCTGCCCGCTGTTTAAAAGACCTGCCATTAAAAAAGCACTCAGAGTTTATAAGGGGAATCAATCTTTTTGCAACTTTGCAGATGAGATCAAAAAAAGAGAGCCTTTTGGATTTTTCATGTGAAGAGGTTACTGAAGGTAGCTCCATTGATTTGTTTTATGACTGCGTCTGCTATATTAGCATATCCTGTCTGTCATCTCGGATTCTCCTGTATCTGAACAAAATGGAGATCCCACATTTTATAGAGCGACTCTTTCAAAACAGAGTCAATCCCTAGAAATATATATCTGCCCAAAAGCAAATCAGTACCAGGTACAGATCATGACTCCTTATATGGGCTTGTCGAGGATAACCGTAAAATTTTATGCTTTAGGTTTTATGAATTTTTTGAAGTGTAGCCTTTTATAGTAGAGTTTGTGTGAGATGCTTTGCGGAGGATTGTCTGGGGATGCTTGACCACGCAGCATTCCCCGAGATTTAAGTGACCTTTTGTGCTTCTTAAACAACTAATCTGTCCTAAAAACAGGTTAAGCTGTTATCTGATCACTAATCGTGTATTCATCCGCCCAAAACAAACACTTCCCGTGATTCTCTTGCACTTAAGGCCTGTTAAAACCCTCGAAAGAGCCGATAAGACAGTCTCATCCATGCTTACTGTCAGTGCTCAGCTGTTGCACACGCACCCCAGCCCTAAGTCGTTTGGAGGAAAATGCTGTTCTGTAGTGAGCAATAAAGATGACATTGAGATACCTGAATGACACAAATGGGATAAGCCTGTGTAGATGCGATTGAAAGAGAATGACCTCGCTGAGCACAAAAGCGCATTAACACCAATTTTTCAAGTTAGATCTAAATGGCATTTAAGGACAAAAGTACAGTAGTAAGTGAATAAAAACAACTTGGTTACTGTTATAAAAACATAAAAATATAAAAGACTTTATAAATAAATTAATTAATACATTTATTTCCAGACCGATCTCGGTAATTTGTACGTATTTTACGAGGTGGCTAATTCGTACAACCTCACTCGTATGTGTTTTATTAAATCGTACGTATTTAACGAGTTGCCAAATTCGTCCCGTCACTGGGGTTTAGACAAATCGTATGAATTGGTACGAGTGAGGTCGTACGAATTAGCCACCTCGTAAAATACTTACGAATTGGTTGTGAGGTAGCGTTGTTTATTTCTCATCATGTACAACACCCGAAGAGATGAAGCTCTATGAAGCTTTTCTATGTTTCATCATCTTTCAATGGTAAGGCACTATTTTAAACCCTGATCACATCATTTACACTCTCTTTAGGCGGATGTTCCCCAGCTACAAAGTTAAAGTCACAGGAATGAACCCAAAGACCAAATACATCCTATTAACGGACATCATTCCAGCTGATGACCATCGGTACAAGTTCTGTGACAACAAGTGGTGAGTTTAACATCCCTCTGTCCATCTTTCATGTTTCTGCAGAGGAAGACATTCATTCTGACTCACAACAGCATAATTTGAATGTCCACATTCTGGAAAGTTGTTTAAGGATAATCTAAGCCTTTGGAAATTCGGCTGTAACATGCAGTAGCAAATGTGACTGGATCAGAACAGTGACCGTTCGCTTGAGGCATCTGGACAAACACTTATCCAGATTACATTGCGAAAAAACAAAAATGAGCTTGTTTTATATTCTGCTGTCTCCTCCAGTCTATGTTAAGCTAAGGTTGTTGATGTGAGAGGGCAAATGCCACAATTCGTTTTATCTGCACAGTACAGATATACACTTTTTTAATACACTAAAAGTGAATTGCTGATTATAATTATTAATATAATATATATATATTTTTTTATAGAAGTAATGATTATTGTCAAAAGCGTACTAATACTTTGAAATACTGAATATAATGTTGGTAAATATTTAAATCCCATCACAAAAAGAATGCATTGGCCTAGTTTCCAACAGTCTTTTCATAAAATGGTAATTCATCCAATAAAACACTTTTGCAAAGGCCAACACTGAAGGAAACTCAAATTACAGCCATATTTATTAGCAAACAATATGCAGTCTACATCAGTTTATCTGTGCAATGCTAGTTCTGGCTGTGGATTGTCATTAGCACACAGTTAATTACTGTAGGCCACAGCAGGCAGTCTGTCAAAACCAATGGTCTTAAAACAGCTGGGTTATGCATGCTGTCCTCTTTTTGACCCTCTACCTCTGGCAATGACACTAGATATGGGCATTATTCACCCATGCAACTATCGGCACCACAAATAATCAAATAAAATAATGTATCCAGCATGGAAAAAAAACCCCAACACAACGATGGCACGCAAATCTAAATGAATTGCATGTTTTGTCGCAAGAACGAGTATTTTATGAGCATTTTTCAAAATCTGTGGGATAGACTGGAATTCCACCATTTGCCAGCATTGGTTCTGGAGATCTTCAGCGACACCTTCGAGGCACACAATTAGCAGTGATGTTATGGTCAAAGCAGCCACCAGTCTTTGGGAAGTAATCCCAAAATGTCATGGACATAACCAGTCATGCTCTGATCATTAATGTGCAGATGTTCTGCATAAAGCCTTTCTGTAGTCTGCTGCTATATGCTATAGAATTTGCGCAACACCGAAAAACTGTTTTTCTTTTAAAAGCGCTATGGCATGATGTCAGAGGTGCTGGAAAGCTATGTAGTACTAAAAGAAACTCTGGGGGACTGAGCCTAATTCACCACACCAAACCAACAACTGTAAGCTACAGGTCTTTTGCAAATGTTGCTAGTGCTGTTTCATGTCAAAAAATAAAATAAAAATAAAAATGCTCTTGTTCTTCTCCATAGGATGGTGGCAGGAAAAGCAGAGCCAGCCATGCCTGGAAGACTCTACGTCCACCCAGACTCTCCTGCAACAGGGGCCCACTGGATGAGACAGCTGGTCTCCTTTCAAAAGCTGAAGCTCACAAACAACCACCTTGATCCTTTTGGGCATGTGAGTGTCCAAAATCTGAGATTTGATATTAAAGTTTGTGATTTGCAGGGTGCAAAGAAGAGAGACTTACAAGGTAGACTAGGTGGTACACAATTTTTGCTTAAAATCGTGATGTAGCGAAAGTAGAAACAGATCTCTCTCTCTTTTGTTTTTTGTATTTTTCATCCAAGGTTATGGAAAAGGACAAAATATAGGGCAGGGGCTTGGTTCAATCCATCAGTGTTTGATTGCCTAGAGGAAGTACTGAATTCAAAAGAAAATATACACTACCGTTTAAGAGGGTGGAATGATTGTTGAAGTATGTCGTTTCACGAGAAGATTTAGCAATGACATTTAATTAAAAATTTTGAATAGAATGAATAGATAAATCAGTCACAAAAAGATCAATAAGATTCACATAGAAAATAGATAGGATGGTTTTCTATTTCATGTCGCCTTAAATGTAGACAACTGTGACTGATTCTCACTGGAAATAAATATTGTGCTATTGCTTAAAGGATTAGTTCACTTTCAAATAAAATTTTCCTGATAATTTACTCATCCCCATGTCATCCAAGATGTTCATGTCTTTCTTTCTTGCCTGGTTCAGTAGAAAAGAAATTAAGGTTTTTGATGAAAACATTCCAGGGTTAGTCTCCTTATAATGGACTTCAATGGCCTCCAAACGGTTGAAGGTCAAAATTACAGTTTCAGTGCAGCTTCAAAGGGCTTTAAACGATACCAGACGAGGAATAAGGGTCTTATCTAGCGAAACGATTGGTCATTTTCGAAAAAATTGTAAATGTATATGCTTTACATAAACAAATGATCGCCATCCAAGTGCTTCCGCCAAAACCACACATTCGTATTCTTCAAAAAGCTTACGCTTATGTTATTCTACTTATGGAACGAACGCGGCGCCAGTTCCATTTTTTCTGTAAGTAGAACAGGGAAGGTGTAGGACATACAGCGTAAGGTTTTTGAAGAATACGAAAGTGTGGTTTTGGCGGAAGCACTTGGATCATTTAAAGCCCTTTGAAGCTGCACTGAAACTGTAATTTTGACCTTCAACCGTTTGGAGGCCATTGAAGTCCACTATAAGGAGAAAAATCCTGGAATGTTTTCATCAAAAACCTTAATTTCTTTTCTACTGAAGAAAGAAAGACATGAACATCTTGGATGACATGGGGGTGAGTAAATTATCAGGAACATTTTATTTGAAAGTGAACTAATCCTTTAAGAACATTAAAAAGCCTTTCTGTTATTAATAAGCAGGTTTGGGCAAAAATCTAAATTTAATAACTAACTGCCTTTAGAATGAGTTGAAATTTCAACTGAATTAGCCACAGCCCACAGGAAGTGGGATTAACTGAACTGCAATTCAAAGAAGTTCAACAGGTAATACAATTCTTGGAAATTAAGTGCTTTTCTGTAACATATTTCCATAAATCTGTCTGTCTGTAAGACTTGTTTTTAAACCTCCAAGCAAGGATTTCAAGCCAACAAGTTCAATGTAATCTTGACAAACAAGTATTTTTTTTGTGAAAAAATACATGTACACGATTTCAGTTAATTTTAATTCAACTTCCTTGAAATTAAATTGGAAATGCAAGTCTGGTTTGGTTCAGAATGAATACACCACTATGGTAAGGGCAAACTTGAGAAAGTAGGAGGATAGAGAAGAGAAAGAGTGGAGCAGAGGTGAGGAGTCTGACCATGGCAGCGCTGCCCAAAGGAGCCTGTGGACCTAGCTTGTCTGATGCAATAACATCAGAAGCAAGCTCATTAGGTTCATAACCTGTCAGAACGACACAAAGTTGGCCTGTCAGGATTAGTTGAATGCCTAGGAAGTGATAAGGACAAGTAATGAGCAGGGAAAGAGGTTGCTAAGCTCTACTGACGCCCACAACAGCAGGGACACCACGGTTGGCTGAGAGCCCCATTACAGGCCGCCACTGTAGCCACGCTAGTGTACACCACACAAGTCACAGTCAAAACATACACTAAAGCTAGGAACGCACAGATATTAAAATTGTGCAGGTAATTATTTTGGTTTCACTTTATTTTGATGGTCACTTTAACACATTCGGTTGACTGTAAGTAACATTGGTAACATTGACTGTAAGTAAGACTGGTAGGGTTAGGGTTATAATAAGTTGACAATGATGTGTACTTGCAAATATACTTATAGTCAGTAGAATTTCTGTTGGGGGACCATCACAATAAAGAGTTAGCAGATATTAAGCAGACAGTCTACTAATACTCTATTGAAAGTTAGATGACTTGTAGTTGCAAAGTTACAAATAGTCAACAGAATGGTCAAAAGGGACCATCAAAATAAAGTTTTATCGTTATTTTTAATGTTATGACCGACAACCAATACATGGCAGATATAAAATTGTTGGTAACACTTTACAATAAGGTTTATTAGTTAAACATTAGTTAAAGTATTAACTAACATGAAGTAACCATGAGCAATACATTTGTTACTGTATTTACTATCTTCGTTAACTTCGTTGATCATTATTTTCCTGTTTTTCACTTTAAAGCTGCTTTGATCAATCTGTAGTAATATTAGGATAGAGTAGTAACAATCTGGGAGTTTTCAAGGCGACCGTTGTTTAGAACATATCACTTTATTGTTTCCATGGTGACGCGTCATTGCTTGTCACGTAATACACCGCAGCGCTGTATGACTGATGATATGCTTTTATTTCATTTTTCCATTTTTATTCAAAATATAAACAAATTTCTTAACTATAGCACAATATTATATATATATATATATATATATATATATATATATATATATATATATATATATATATATATATTTTTTTTTTTTTTTTTTTTTTTTTTTTTTTCAAAAATATATTGAAACAGAAAACAAAAGCTTACCAAAGCTGATCCATAACATGAAATAGTGCATCAAACAACAAAAAGCATCACATGTCCAAATTCAAATACTGTTTTCTGTTTTAGTGTACTCAACTATATAGATACTTTTAAATTGTGATTAACCAAGCTTTGATTTCTTCTGCTAGGCCACTGACCACACAGACACCCAACACCCAAAGATATTTATAAGCTCTCTGTGGACTGAATGCGCATGATTTTATTTTTTAATTTTTTTTCCAATGTAGGGCCATCTAGCTTTAAGGTCACATGACACAATCCTCAAAAATAGATCTTACATTAAAAGAAAACAGGGAGATGAAAGGCAGCCTCGGAGTCTGCATTGATCTGACAAAGATGCTTGATTAATATACTTGGACAGCACACATCCCTGTATCTGAATCATCAATGCAGCTCATATCACATGGTATTACCTCAAGACGCCAGCCAGCCAACCAGGCAAAGGTCACATGTGTCTGCACTCACCAAATGAAGCGCTCAAACCATTCATTTGGCTGAGGCTACCGTCTGTGTCGGTGATGGGGGGATTGACCTGGCATTGCCCTCTGTGCACTAGTGCTCCTAACTCCTCTTAAAAAAGTGCAGCAACGAGGAGAGCTGCCTCACTCTCAGTCTGGGAGTCGACATAACAAAGGGAAAGGCCCTGATGCTCATTGGCCCTGACAGATCTGTGTTGGGGATGACCCTAACTAAACGCTTCACTGAACACCAAGCACATGGACACACTGAGCAGACTGGTGCTAGAACACTATGATCAAACACACATACACAAAGGATCCAATTGGATTACTTGCATACAACACAGAACAGAACCTCTTGACATATGTATTGATGCTGTCACATTAATATATACTGTACATCAACATCTTCATTAGTGTTCAACGTACAGTTTTGTACATTTGGATATTTGCTGAAAATATTAAAAGGATCATACATACAGGTATTTATGTATGCACAGCATTAGAATTTTAGGTAACACTTTACACTAAGGTTCATTAGTTAAACATTAGTTAATGTATTAACTAACATGAACTAACCATGAGCAATACATTTGTTACTGTATTTACTAATCTTTTTTAACGTTAGTTAATGAAAATACAGTTGTTCATTGTTTGTTCAACAACATAAATACAGTATATTTTAAATATTTGATCTAACAGGGAGGAAATATCTAGAATCAAAGCAGTTATCAAACACTTATTCAGTTAAGAGCAGTGAGTGTCCCCCCCTCCCCCTTTGATTCTTTGATTAACATTAATGGCAGACTGTAGCAGGTTTATTAGGCTGCTGTTACTTTAAGACCTGACGCACATGATACGGAAACTCTTTGTGTTCATTTAAGACTTTATTTAACTCATTTAAGACTGCTTACAAGGATACTTGACAAAATGGGCATTTTGGCATAATTTTGAAAGAATTGTTACTTAAATGTTACACCAAATCAGCATATTAGAATGATTTCTGAAGGATCATGTGACGCTGAAGACTGGAGTAATGATGCTGAAAATTCAGTTTGGCCATTATAGAAATAAATTACATTTTAAAATATGTTTAAAAAAATTGTTTTAAATTGCATTTCATTTTATGTATATATATATATATATATATATATATATATATACACACACAATATTACTGTTTTATTGTATTTTATTGTATTTTTAATCAAATAATGAAGCTGCAGCCCGGGTGAGCAAAAAACACTTCTTGAGCATAAACGTTTATGTAAATCATTATAATCCTTAAATACATATTTTAAATGATATTAAAATATTATATTACAATTATCATATTTTAAAATATGTATTTATATCACATATATTTGTATAGCTATATTTTAATATTTTATAGAAGCAAATAAATCAAATTCAAACAATAAATTTAATATTCTGTGAACGTAAAAGGATTCCTTAACATTTGTATGTCTCATAAAGTTGTTGTGCTAGAACCACACTTTACATGCAAATACATATGATCACTAATGAGAAGTTGAAAGTAATAACTATGCATCTGTATACACAAAATAATGGAAATTTTCTCTTTTTCTCAACCTATCCTAATGCAGGCTTGCATTTCTGTTCACAGATCATCTTGAACTCAATGCACAAATACCAGCCCAGGTTACACATTGTGAAAGCTGATGAGAACAATGCCTTTGGCTCTAAGAACACAGCCTACTGTACTCATGTCTTCCATGAGACAGCTTTCATCTCTGTTACATCCTATCAGAACCATAAGGTACCAGCAGAACCTGCCCAGACTCACAAACACCTGCAGTTATTATAAAAACATTGCTAACTTGTTTGTTTCTTCATAGATCACCCAGTTAAAAATTGAGAACAATCCTTTTGCCAAAGGTTTCCGTGGCAGCGACGAGGGCGATTTGCGTGTGTCCAGACTTCAAGGGTAAGATTATCATTAAAAATATGCTGCATAATGTACCAAAGATTGTAGATATCTTACAGATCTAGTGCACATTTTCCTAGGAAAGATTACCCTGTGATTTCTAAGAACATGGTCCGGCAGCGGCTTATCTCATCACATGGCCATCTGTCAGGAAAACTGGGTACAGGTGTGCTGAGTAGCCACCCACAGGTGGTTTCTCACTATCAGTATGACAGTGGCGTCGGCCTGCCGAATAGTGATACCCAGGAAGCTCTCTCCCACTCCTTCCCATCTAGCAGGGAATCAAGCCTTCTTTACCACTGCTTCAAGCACAGAGGTACAAGGCTTTTTTTTGTACAAAAGACTTGTTAATTCTGACTAAGGACACACAATGTTGGTAGCATATCGGTTATTGGTCTATAGGTATGGGTCTTTTTTTATATAATCAATATCAGCTATGCTCATTTACCATATGTTTTTTTTACATTTAGATTATCTGTGCAGTCATCTAACCTTCACTAAAAGTTTACATTTAAAAGCACTAATAATTTAATAACATTTAAATGTATATATATATATATATATATATATATATATATATATATATATATATATATATTATTGATGAATAATATAATCATCAAAATAAAAAAATAAAAAAAAAATAAAAAAATTATGATGCCTAAATTCACTTGTAGCGTTTAAAATGATTAGAATCAGTACTTTTAAATGCTTCAAGTGACTTTAGGCATCATAAATTAAATTTCTTTTTATTTTTTATTTTAATGATTAACATAACATAACATAACATAGGCCTAACATAATCTAACGTAACATAACACCGATAAGATTATCGGCATAGGTGCATTGCTAATCCTGACAAATTGTTGTGACATGCATTTAATGTTTTGCATTTCCAAAAGTTATGGATTCTATAAATAAATATTATATTATATTTCCTTTTAGATAACACAAGGCATTTGGACCTGGGATGCAAACGACCCTATATTGACACAACAGCCTCTGCGGTTTCTGAGGAGCACTACTTCCGCTCCCCTCCTTCATACGATCCACCTCTGCTGTCCCATCCATACTGCAGTGAGGCTTTAGGTTCTAGAGAGGCATGCATGTATGGAGGAATGGAGGGAGAGGCAGGGGGCGCAGTGGGTACAGATGACCTCCCGGCCCCGTCACTGAACTGCAATATGTGGGCGTCAGTGCAGCCGTATCCTCGCTACGGCATGCAAACTGTGGAGTCTATGCAATACCAACCCTTCACTGCCCACTTCAACAGCACAGCCTCCGCGGTTCCCCACCACTCATCGTCCATGCAGCGTCCACATCCAGCACCTCCCGAACTAGTCACGTTTACCACACAGCGGGTGTTGCCACCGACGGCATCTTCAGCGTCCTCCTCCCCCTCCGGCCCTGCCCCCCGCGACAGAGCACATTCCTCGCTGTTTCATAGGAGGCCTGGATCGCCATTACGTTCACAAAGGGATTTCACAGGCTATCCGAACCATAGCCCTACTTCGACACGAGAACCAGCCTATCAGTACCAAACAGGGCTGAGCAGTGTTGGGCCTCACTGGACTGACAGTTAAAGAGCCACCATCTACAACTATATTCCTCTTCAGTTTAGAGAAACAAACTCTCTCTGAACAACAACTGCAATGAGATTATTTTTACAGCCGTGATGCTAAATTGTAAAGCAAAGCCATAAATCTATTTAGCCTCATAGTATAGAAAGCCCACAATTTGTGGCACTGTATATTTATTTGAATTTGAGAGAGCTGCAGTTCATGCGCAGGTGGTGAAGCCAAGCACAAACAACCTACTTAATGCACTGTTGTTGGCATTAAAGAGATTCATCCAAAAATGAAAATTCTCACTCTCATGTCGTTCCAAAGTTCTTCCGTGGAACACAAAGGAAGATTTTTTTTTTATTTTTTTTTTAAATGGGTAAGCTGCTTTTGTCCATATATTGTAGCGAAAGTCAATGGGTGTCCAAAGAACACAATTGACTTGCACAGAACATGATATTATTTTTCAAAATATCTTTTTTTGGGAATAAAGTGTCATACAAGTTTGGAATGACTTGATGGAGAGTAAATAGTAGGGGCTTTCGCACCAGAGGAACCTTTTCATAGTTCCTAGAACTATTGTCGAAAGTACCCGGATTTTGCCGTGTTCGCACAGCAGGAACTAGGAACTATTTTAGTTCTAAGAACTCCTTTTGGGGGAACTAAATGAGCTCCTATTTAAGAGTAGGGTCTAACCAGCACTATAGGAACTACCAGTGACGTAAGTGTATGTTGATTGGCCAGACGTATGCGAAACACCAGCACCCGCCATTTTTAAAAAAGCAGTGTACACACAGTTTATAGCCTATATATTTACTCCACAAACTAACTCTATGAACATGGAAAACAATGATAGATGGACCTCTCAAGTTAAGGAGAAAATCCAACGCAACTTTGAGGGGACCAAATGAAACATGATTGTATTTCTGCTCAGCTAGTGACACTGGACATCAATCACATGGCAAACGCTACTGTTTTTTCATATACTGTCTTCTTTCTCTGTATAACAGTTCTATCTAATAACACAGATATTAGACAGGCTGTTAAAGAAATCGTAAACTAATGAAGACGGAGAATGTGAGCATTGAGTGCTCAGGCTCTGGCATTCTCAGCGCTGTCAAAATAAAAGTCGCATCACCGTCAAAACAAAAGTCACAACAACAAGCGCCGCTTACGTCACTTCACAGTTCCTACTGGCAGTGCGATGCAACCAGGAAAACGGCCCTAGGGGAACTATTAGTTATCGGAGAACCACCCTGGTGGCTAGTTCCTAGAATTAAGTTCCTAGAACTACCCGGTGCAAAAGCCCTAATGACAGAAGTTTCATTTTTGGGTGAACTTTCCCTTTAAGAAGAACCTTTTCAGTGCTGAATTTTTGTATAAAGCACAAAATGTGTATGTGCCAACTGAATTTTGCTACACTTGGGAGATTTTTTTTTTTTTTTTTTTTTTGTATTGGGTGCAAAAAGTCAGTGGATTATATTGAGAAGTTAAGTTGTTAGTTAACCTAAACAGACTTGGTTATTGTTGCTGCCTTTTTCCCTTTTGAAATGTTAGAGTGTGCAAAACCTATGCCAAGTCCAAAGACTGACTGGAGTTATTTGCTGGGTGTTATTAAGAGATCCTTATTATTTCCTAATAATGCAATAAAGTTTTAAACAAAACAAACAAACAAACAAACAAACAAAAAAACTGTATCCCCCCCCATTTTATATATTTTGAACTTATCTGGAATTGCTAATGTACTGATGCTATGCAATTGCTACTATCTTTGTAATAAAATCACAACAATGAAGCTATTAAATATACACGTCTTCCATAATCAATAAGTAATAAAACTTATATTTGTGGTAAAAAAACAAACAAAATATAGACAAATCTTCATCTTATTGGTCTTGGATTGGGTCTTATACTTTTCCACCATCTTTGTTGGACTGTGTCTGCAAATGGATTGTAGAGCTGGTTGAACAATATGGGCAAGAACCAAAGTGTTTGAGTTGTGAGTTCGGCACAAAATCATTGTCTAAATTTGTTCAATTAGTGCAATGCGACATCAGAGAAGTTCCATGCAACCAGATGGAAGCTTAAAGAACGATCATTAAGAGAAGAACAGAGTTTAGCATCATTGGCTGAGTTGGAAAATCCTTAAGAGATCGACAATGTAAAACAGCCTTCGTGGGCAGGCAGCCACAAGTCAAATTCAAAAAGGATGGGGTATTACTGGTAAGCACTGCGGTTCTAATGAAGGAAAACAGGATGTGTTAAGAGAACTTATAATGGTGAAATTACTCTCACTGTCATTTAAGTTGACAAATCTGACAAAGAATTCACCATGTAACTAATTTTCTCCATAAGTATTTCAGTTGTTTGCACACATTGACTAAGCTGTACCTTTTTTATTCTCTAATGAGTTAATTTAACATAACTAACAACATTTAAATAATGATGTACAGTCAACACTCAAATTTCAACTCAACTCTATGTTAGATGATAAAATTCCAGGTGTGGTTTTTGTGATATTTGTGTTATTAATGTTATTGAGGTGTGTTTGCCTTGTTGTCAAGCTGTTACTCAACTAGACTGAAAATTTCTAATTATCTGCATTATCTAACAGATTAATTACAAAATAATGTTAATTTTAATATATCAGTTATCAGCCATAACAATAATAATAATAATAATAAAAGATTGCTGAATTTTGTTTTGGTTCAAATCTTTTTTATAACGATGCATCACTTGAAATATGCTATAATATTTATGCTATACTGAATGTACGCTATATAGGCTCTAATGTTTTGACATATGAAAACATAAGGACTTTTTTAAAGTCACACTGGATAAGAGCGTCTGCTAAACTATGTTTTCATCTATGATTTATTGATAAACAAAAGTGCTAGGTGATGTGATTTTTTTTTAAACTTTATTTAACGACAAACAAGTAAAATTGAGTTGATTTGTATAAAGCAGGGTTTTTTAGAACATAAGGGAAAACAGTCATAACAAAAAAAAAATTACCTTCATGTGATAAAAATAAAAGGGACATTAAAAGGCACATGGGAAATGCAGTTGATTCCTCTGAATGGGTCCCAGGGTATTGATTGTAGAGAAGAACTCAACTGCTGATGAAACCAAGAAGATCTAAGGCAAGGAAGGAAATGAGAACGTCACATTCTGGGTCTTTGAAATGCTCCAAAAACATTTTGATTTACATGAGTGATACACAGTCCAAGAATGAATCCCATAATAGGACACATGAGCATGAAGTAAATTGCATTATACATAACTTCAATGGAGTGCTGTTCTGTTTTTGACTGGGTTCAAGTACAGGAAGTGTCATGTGGTATTTTAATATGCTTTTAAAAACTGAAAAACTCGCCCTTACCAAATCCCATCTGATAAATCTAGGATCACTTAAAAAGGGCCCTCATTGTCATCTGATCAAAACTTAGCCGGCCTTTTTAAAAAAAAAAAAAAAAAAACTAAAGCTTTGGTAGCACATAAAAAGACCAACTGGACCTATAAGATTCATGCGATTTAACTTTCCACATAAAAAGCCGTCTATCTCCATTAAAACAGAGCCAGGTTTAAGCCTCACATAGAATACTCCAGCCTGTAGTATCTATCTAAGTTGGAACTGGGGGGCATCTGGAACTCATTGGAGGAGATCTCCCTTGCCCTCCACTTGCAGCTTCCCACTGTCGTCCCTAAATCCCGTCTGAGAGCCACCTTGGCAAGGCAACTCTCTGACCCAGCAGCTTAAGTCACTCCTTCTTGTAAAATGTTGGAATCAGCTCTTCGAAGGAGCACTCAGAAGCACACTTTAAATACTTTGAGGAGATTTAATATCAAGTCCATTATGGCCTTTCTGGAGCCTAGTAAATAGTCAATTAGTGGATAATTCTGATTTGATCCACATGCGGCCAGATCCGCTGGGGCGACCGGACAGCTTTGCATTGAGTGGGCCCCGCCAACACTCTCGGGATGAAAAAAGTGGGCGACTGAAATGGGAGGGGCACCAGATGGAGCCCTTTTTGTGCCTCACCTGCCCATTGCAGCAGGCATAAATGCTGTCAAGTCTAATGCTAAGTTGCTTTTTGCACTTTCAGTGACTTTGGAATAAAAAAGAAATCATAATCCCTCAAGCTGGAGTTGTTTGTGGTCTTGCTGCATTGGAACGGAGGGGGGTTGACTGATCTTACACAAGAGGGTGGGCTTCAGGAAGAGAGCCAAATTGGGAGATTCAGAGGTCCAACTCAAGGCGGCATCCCTTGATCAAAAGGTACATCTGGTCGACTCCAATAAAACATAAACCCAACTGTAGAAAATTGGGGTCCAACATTACTGAGTGGCTTTGGATAAAAGGACCAATAAAAATTAATAATTGTATTATATACATACCGCGGATTAGAGTTTGCTAAAGAAATGGTGGATGGATTAATCTTTTATCCATCGGATTATATGGAGGTCTTTGAGCCTGATATATAGTGTGCCAGAATGGCAGAAGAACACAGACAACAAACAAGCTCAAATTTGGGGCTAATTTCTATAAAATGCTGTTTAACGAATTGCAAAAAAGCTTCGCAAAGTGAACAATGTTGATATGTATCCAGATACATACTTCACTGAAATACAAACATATTTATAAAAAACAAAACAAAACAAAAAAAAAAACAGGATATGATGAAAAGGGGATCAAAAACCACTGGGGTTAGATTTGAGGACTGCACATGCATAGACTTCACATTACCTCATTGTTGCATCACATTTGCAAGCAAACTAATGATTTAGCATGTGAGCCTGTGCATGTGTAGTAAAGGAAAGAGCGAGTTCTGGATGGCAAATTAGTGTTTTCAAAGCGTGATATGCTTTCATGCACTTCAATACTCCACCTCTTCGTTCTCAACAGAGTTTTTGTTGGGTCAAGACAACCAATCAGCTGTTAATACGCTAAGGGCTGCCCCTTTCACAAGCCCCCAATCTTAACACAGCATCCTAGAGTGTGTGCACAAGAACAAGAGGGAAAGAAGGAAGTGTTGCACCGAATAAACCAACCAGCGAGAGGGTTTTTGCAGCATACACATGACCTATCAAGCGACCAATCAATGATTAAAGTAGCCGAGTCTGTAAGAACAAAGGTCAAAAGGAAAGAGATCAGATTCTGCAGTCACATGACCACAATCAGGATTTTTTTTTTTGGACTTTCATTGGTCTTGAGGCGACCTCCTCAAGTACATTGCAATCTCAATCTCGTCACTAAGATGCAACAGTGGATTCCTTCCTTCCACAAGTCTTTGACTCCCACATCAGCACTCCTTTAAAGGCATTAGTCATTTAAGGAAGTGGAAAACCAATTTGTTTAAGCTTGAGGCACTGTTTATGCTTACCTCACTTGTACCAGTTCTGTTACTACAGCGCATATTCAGTTTATTTGACCAAAATAACAAATGAAGTCAAGACTTGACAGAAAAGACTCAACAGGGGCTGTCTAGAGTGGATAGTACTTTGCTTTAATGAATAGGGGACAGGTCTATTCAAATAGACAAGGTATTGTGTATAAGGAGAGGTGGAGAATGGCTGCCAGTTTTCAACCATCTAGAGTGCCAATCCCCTCTACTGGCTGAACACCGTTACTGCAGAACCATGGAGGTGTTAGACAAATAAGGTTGTAAAATCATAATTTAAAAACTGTGTTTCTTTGGCTAACATTCTTTAAAGTTATTGGCTATCCATAATAAACAAAACAATGAAGAATAAGATTCTCGGTGCAAATGTAATGTTAAGTTAAAAAAGATCCTTCACCCAAAATTGAAAACTCTCATCATTTACTCATGTCGTTCAAACCCAAATACAAACAAATATGTCATACAATCAAAGTCAGTGGGGTCCAATGTTGTCCCCACTGACTTTCATTGTATAGACAAACAGTTTAAACAATCTTTAGAATATGTTATTTTGTGTTCCGCAGAAGAAATTAAGTCATACAGGTTTGGATCGACATGACGGTGAGAAAATAATGACAGAACCAGAGGACTGTGTCTTCCAGAATCACCTTTGTCACTTTAATGTTGTTACCAGGAGAGGCTGGCAATCCCATACACTACAAGGAAAGATTTGGGATTAGCCTGGAAAAAGCAACTGCAAAGCCTTAAGCTAATTCATTTGTCCGCTTTAAAACCCCAGAGAGAGACTCTCTACCTCCCGAGACCTCAAGTACGGTTGATGCCTACGCACAGATCAAGTGTTTAGTTTGACAAATAGAGCTTACAGAAGATCAGGCCACCAGTGACTGACAGAGCAGGTAGATGGGATAAGACCTTCGAAAAGTGATTACCTGGCTAAAGGAGAAGGAAGAGCACAATACAACCTTGTTTGTCATTTTACACGCTTTGCCAAGCAAAGCCTATAATGCTAATTAGCCAGATACACCGGGCAAATAAAAATAAAACTAAAGCAGATTGGATTTGTGAGTCATCTGCCACGTCCACCTGTGGGCTTATTGGAAAACTCACAGGTTCAGGATAGCAGCATACGCAATCAGTTTTAATCTAACACATAAAAGGAACAAGGGCTATGTTCTGGAATCTAAGTAGATGTAAAGTGCAAATAAAAATAATTCAGATAAACTGTTATGGTAGAAAAGCACTTTTCTTGCATTACATACACTAAACTAAAAAGCTCATTTTGTGTAGAGAAACTCATTTGGCACAAAATTTGGCATAAAACGGCATATTAACTTAGCATTAAATCCATAATACAGAAATTAATTACTAACTTTCTTTCAAAAACAACCTTGAGACTAGATGTCTCACTGTACAAAATTATCTTCAATACCTGTAAATAAAGAAACTGGGAGATGAAGAGTATGAGTTGAGCACAAACAAAATTTGAATTTGCTAAAAGGACAAATGGACTTTCTAGGGGCCACTGGCCAAAACCGATGCCAACTTGTGGCACTGTAAGTGGCCTAAGCCCGAGATGGAAGGCAAACTAGAGGATTAAGGTCCTCAGTTAAGGCTCAAAGAGTCTTTACAGGTGATTTGAAGCTCATCCTTGCTGGCTTACGTAAAGCTGTTCTGAGCTGATATGGCATCTTGGTCAGAACAGGTGTTTACTGCTTCATGCTGACAAGTTGAACTAAAAAGTGGGTCTGTAGAGTGGCTATTCAGGAAAATTGCATGCTCTAAAGGTCACAGGATACATTCGTTTTTCTATATCATAAAAACGAATGGAAGTGAAGTTAAATTAAAGCAGTAATGTTTAAGCAATATTTATGTATTTCTCAAAGCCAGTGGTTTCTTAGAAAATTCATAGAAATTAATGTTCAACATCAAACCTGAATTTCAACTAGGGATTTTCTGCTTGTGGAGGTGACCTTTTGTGCCCTCAATTTTGTTTTGACTCCCTTACAGAGGTAATGAGGGAAAACCAAGGTAAGATTACAAATACAGGTAACACTCAGAGGATAAGGGAAGCACACAATATTACAGCTGCATCGATGTTTCTACCTTTGACGAGCAGCCAAGCAAAACAGATAAAATGGCAATTCACACAGACGTCTGCATTCAGGTTCGGAATGAAGGGTGATAACACCTTTAACCTGTCGTGCTTGGACACCACTGAAACACTGCAGGAATGGTGGGCATGCGAAGAACGCATGAAAGGTCACAAGATTAGTGTCAGGTCATGCTGTCGTTGTCATGATCAGTGCCAGTGCACACATTATCTTTCTCATGCCCCTAAATGGCTCAATAGGCCTTAACTTCAGTACTGTGGTTGGTTGTATATTAGTAGAAGGGCTACGCAAACAAAGCTGCCAAGGTAAGGCCACTCTATATGAGTTTGAAAAGCCCTAAGAGAGCAGAAAAGTGTTGTTTCTGTCATTCGTTTCTGTTTAGTGCCTTTGGTATGGCTTAGAGATAAACAAGTGAAACAGCTACTGAAGCAAGAGGGGCTTTCTTAAATTGCTTAACTTCTGCAGCTGCCCACATCTCTCCTACAATGCGGCACTTCAATGAGCATAATTCTCACTGAATTTAAGAAAAACATCCACACACAAGAAAAAAAAACCTTGTTATGAAGGTAATTATAATTTTGTTAATTTAGTGTCTAAAACATGGTTGGTTATAAGTGGTCTCAAATAGTTCCTGATGGAAGCTTTTTCCCAATTCATGAAGACTGACCTTTATTTCAGGCAGCTGCTTAGTATAATATATATAAAAAAACAAAAATAATAAAGCAGCTGGAAAATAAGATCTAACTTTTTTTTTTTTGCTAAAGTAGTTTCTCAAGTAGTTACTCAAAATACAGTACCTCTGAAGACTCTTTAGAAGTGTAAAACATCAGACGGATGTATAAAAAGGGAAATATGCTGCAGGCGGTGGAATCAGCACTGAGAATGAGATGCCAGTTTACAGACTGTTCTCTGATGGCACAGATAACTGTCTGCCACCCAAGACAGCAAAGCTGATTACTTTGTATCAAACACAAAAAAGACTGTCTGGATTCTGTTTCTGCATCTTCTCTTAGATGTTCTAGACCTTCAAAGCCATGTTAAAAACATTAAGAAAAAAATCAAAAAGTATTTCTACTGAAAAAAAAAAGAAAGAAAAATCATGTTTTGGCTAATCAATACATTTCTAAGTCAGCACGCCATTCTAAATTAAAAGGTGGAGGGAATTTTGGACTGATATACAAGTTATATATAAATGATTCAGTTCATTTAAAATGCCCCTATTACGGATTTTTGAAAATTACCTTTCATGTAGTGTGTAACATAGCTCAAAGTGAATGAAAACATCCTGCAAAGTTTTAAATCTGAAAGTGCACCATATATAAAGTTATCGTCTCTCAAAAGTAAGAGTCGACTCTGAGTCAAATAAACGAGTCGTTTGTAAAACAAATCCCAAGCCGTTTCGCTGTGACATCACAACAAAACATTAGCATACTGTCCGCCAACTTATTATGCACTCAGACGCCAGGGAAAATTCATTTTTTCAACAAAACCACAGCAGTACAATCTTTAGTTGTGTTCCTGTCATTTTACTGACGACTGCTTCTCAAACCTCGGGGAGTTTAACGCAGGATTCACAAAACGCTTGGTCTTAAAATATGGATCAATGCCCAGTTTATTTGGACCAGCCTGCTCCTCTGAATCTCAACCTGTAAGTATGATTAATAATTGATGTTTATATTTTCTAGCGATCGTTCAAAATTCGTATATTTTTGTATGTCATGTAGTGTAATGTACACCCTAGTCTGTCTCCTGCTAACTGGCTAACTTACATTTCTGTAGTTCTGCTATTCAGATGTGGGTCCAATGTTGTCTAAAAATGTGTCGATTAATGCAGATGTCTATCTTAATACTTGGAGTAATGATCAAGGATGGAGCACGACTTTTGTTTACAGAGTGTAATGCATTATCAGCTATTGTGCTCGGCTAACGTAAGAGTTTACAACATATAGCTGTGGGCCCGGTTCCCTAACATAACTGTAAAACAAACTTTTTTTCTCCTGCATTTTTATTATTACAGTAGAGTGGAGCTCTATCTGTATTGTAATAGGATGTTAAGATGCTAGTCCGTGCTGACTAGTTGAAGTATTCTCTCTGTAAACAGTAAACACCCATTGTAATGTCAAACAATGATATAACCATTTTTTCTTTGTTAATAGTTATGACGAAAAAGTCTGTACATATCTGGCCTAAATGTTAATCTTATGTTAGAGGTTTTCAGCTTCGCTTGGCATTCTGATACAGTTCCCACAGGTGCACCTACATAAAGTATAACAGTGACGCTGCTATCACGTCTTATAAATAACACAAACTAAGGTGACATTTAGCATATAGAAATGTCCTACTCCAGTCATGATTGCGAATTAGTTTCTGGTTGATCGACTACTTTAGACGTTTCATCGAATTGATATGGTAAAATCTATGCTATCTTTTCTGTCCCTACACTGTATACAATGTCTTGCGAATTGATAGCCGTCATTCAGTTATAGCAATGGGTGCGCGGTGCATGCAGTAGACCAGTCACAAAGGATTGGGCCATCTGACCAATCAGAGCAGTGTAGGCTCATGGAAAGGAGGGGTTTAGAGAGACTGATTCTTTGAACTGCTTCTAATGAATCGTTTACAAAACATTGAAAACTGAGGTGAAATTAAATGTATATTATAAGAAAAACAAAGTGTTTTTTGGACCTTGCATGCATGTAAACCTGTTGTAGAAGACTCCCAAAACAATATTAGGAACCTTAAAAAAGGCATAATAGGGGCACTTTAAAAATCAAACTGTTCTATATTCAAAAAATATTTAAAAACAGAATAAAATATAAAAGTAGAATATAAATAAAACTGAAATAAATATAATGTATAAATATGCATATATGATAAGGTATGGTACTACCTCAGCTCAACTGAGTGGTAAAACAATAAACTTTCCATAGGAGGTTGATATGTCATTAAATTTGGCATGTTGTACCAACATGCTTCCATATCTGATAGAAAATCTGACCTTTTGACAGACTGTACAAAGCATGAAAACGCATTCCTCCTACAGAAGAATGTACTTTAATAGCACAATCAACCATGACACTTACTGCTGAAAGTGAAACTGAACTTCAACATGTCAGTACATTTCGTCATTGACATGGCATAAGACACACCATCTAAGCTAAATAAACAGCATTATGTCAATCCCTTGCATAAACTAATGACAAAGAAATCCAATTACACAACCTCTTCACCTTTAATTAACAAAGAATCTTGGGACAAAGGAAATGAGACCCACTCAGGTCAAGCAAAAAACACTACAGAGTGAGAGTGACAGCGAGCAAACAGGATTGCATACAGCATAATAACTCTTTGTTTTTTCACTTGGTCTTTTGTTTTCAACTTTCCTTGTAAATTCCTGCTGGTTTGGAGACAGCAGTTTGATATTTCTTTACTTCTTGTAGACATGCTGACTAAGTTTTCCCTCCCCAATTAGGTACTGTTTCCATATTACTGATCCAACTAACATGGAAAACATTCTTACATGCTGTATTCACACTCATCTAGGTCATACTGTCAATTCTCAAAGAGGTCATATTCTTAGTGACCTTTGTTTATGGTTCATGTCTATATCTTGTCATTTTCCAGACAAATTCCAACAACGCAAGGCATGTCAGGTCTGGTACGGCGTGGTTTGGAATCTGACTCAGATGGATATCGAGAACGACTAAGAATGTGACCCTTAAAATATCAAAACTTGATATTAGACCAGAATAGGGGGGCAGTCAGCTGACTTAAATATATTTGAGAAAATGATCTTTGGTGCATTACAATATAAATAATTCACAATCACTGGTTACAAAATATCAAAATCATGGGCACATAACGCTTAGCTAGTTTATTCCTCTTTAAAATCTTTTTAAACAGCATTACTAACTGAATGCACAGTGGTTGGTTGACACATTTTGCTTATTTGCATGGGCACGGCTGTGTCAGTCTAAAAAAAGGGGGAAATTGGCACCCATAACCATAGCTAGTTAAAGGATTAGTTCACTTCAAAATGAAAATTACCCCAAGATTTACTCACTCTCAAGCCATCCTAAGTGTATATGACTTTCTTCTTTCTGATGAACACAATGGAAGTTGTATTAATAAATATCCTGATGCGTCCAAACATTATAATGGCAGTGAAATGAGTATGATGCTCAAGAAAGTGCATCCATCCACATCCATCCATCATAAACGTACTTCACATGGCTCCAGGGGGTTAATAAAGGCCTTCTGAAGTGAAGTGATGTGTTTGTGTAAGAAAAATATCCATATTTAACAAGTTATAAAGTCAAATATCTAGCTTCCGACAGACGCAACGTCAGTAACGCTGTTTTCATAAGTTGAATACGGAAGGTGTAGGATGTAGCATAAGCTTTTTGAACTGCGAGAGGCGTTACACTTTCTTTGTAAGTAGAATACAGAAGGCAGTCTGGTGGAAGCTAGATATTTTACTTCATAACTTGTTAAATATGGATATTTTTCTTACAAAAACGCATCACTTCACTTCAGAAGGCCTTTATTAAGCCCCAGAGCCGTGTGGAGTATGTTTATGATGGATGGATGCACTTTCTTGAGCTTCAAACTCGCTGGCCCTGTTCATTGCCATTATTAAGCTTGGACGCATAAGGATATTTATTTATATGACTCCGATTGTGTTCATCAGAAAGAAGGATGGCTTGAGGGTGAGTAAATCTTGGGGTAATTTTCATTTTAAAATGAACTAATCCTTTAACATTGCTGTGTGCCAGAACAAGAATCAAGGTACAGTTGGCTCACTAAAAAGTTTAATAATCAAACCAACATGAACAACATCCCCATGACTCCCATTATACTGTTTGCTGCAGCAGACAGATGAACATTGCTGCTACGAAAAAAGCGTATTTATAAAGCAAAATGTAAAATCTCTAAACACTTATTCTTATATTTAAAGCCCCAGTGCAAATGCGTGAAAACAACAACAAAAACTGCATCACTTGCTCTTTTAGGTCACGTTCTCTAGGCCAGTGTGATTCGTTTATAAATTAGCTAAAGGGCAGGAACAAGTCGGGTAAGTTGCTCTATCCCCCAACTGACGCAACAGCTTGTCTCTATCAATTCTTCATTCTCATCCGGATTGAACTAGCAAACATCCTTGTGTCACAAGAGTGGACTAGCACAGAGTGTCTAAAGTGCAGGCTTAGTTGACATCCAGTGTCCTAAACATGCATGACAAACAATCTGTTTGTGCACAAAGATGATTGAAAAAGCATGTTGTGAACTCAAAACACACACAAATCTATAAATAATAAATCCATCAGTGGTCAGTTTTAGCTTGTTTAAGCTTTTAAGTGCACGGAGGACAGTTACTACCAAAATACGAGTATGTGAACCAGAAATATTCTTGTAAAAAACAATAATTTATAAATGAAAGCATCATGTAAACTGTTGAAAATGGATGATTGACACTAAGACAATATACACACTCTTAGTCCCTCTTCGTGAGAAAAAAGTATTAATAGTATCGTTAGTGACAGGTGGCAGTCTCTGCGATGAATCACTTGTTCATATTTATCATGTGCTTAAAAGTGAGAAGGAAATATTGACATAAAATTAACTGTTTATTAATGGTGTTAATCTAAATCAATCAAACGTTGACCTGGAAAACACTTTTGGTGAAGCTTGGAAAAAAAAAAAAAAAAATCTGACTAGATATAAGCTTGGTGAAGCCTGTAGGAACATACATTTCTAGCCTCTCCCCAAACTCACAGCTACGCTCATGTCTCCCTGCTCCCCACCCTTGTTTGCTCTTTGGATTACTCTCATAGCTTCTGCCCCTATTGGTCTTTGTGCTGTGTGTTTGTTTATGCACTGTGAGCACAAGAGTGAGAGAGCACACAACTCTTTTGTTCAAGTGACAGCATGTGTGAGAAGGAGAATCCTTAGGCTTTCACTGTTCTTTAGCAGTAACACCCTCACTGCCATTAGCAATCTGATTGCTAATATAAAACATCACTCTAAACTTTGAGTTTTAAAGTGGCTCAACTGTTAGTCAGGTAAATATTGGCTGTCAACAAATTAAATTTTTGTTCATGAGCAAGATTAAGTGGAGCTATGAAGCCACAGGCTATTGTGCAGAGCGCAGCAGAGGAGGAGACATCCATGACATTGGAATTGCGTGACTAACAATCATTTTTATTCCTTTGTCATCAGAAAAACAATAACTGTTTGCTGTTGAAAATCAAAGACGAGCAAACATGCCTTGCCGTGTGAAGGAAACACTGCTCCTGATCTCACCTCTACTGTCACTAATAAACATACTGGGATATTGAGACTCAATTTTATTCTTTAAAAACGTACACTATAGCAATAGCAATTTTCATAGAAAAAAAAGATAGCAAAAGTTCTATAGTAAAAACCTAATAATTGGTTAAAGGGTTAGTTCACCCAAAAATGAAAAAATTTAATTTCTCTCATTAATTACTCACCATCATGTCGTTCCAAACCCGTAAGACCTTCATTAATCTTCGGATCACAACTTACGATATTTTTGATGAAATCCGAGATCTTCTGACCTCCCTATACACAGCAATGTCATAACAACTTTCAAGGCCCACAAAGGTAGTAAAGACATTGTTAAAATAGTCCATGTGACTACAGTGTTTAATCCTTAAAGGGATAGTTCACCCAAATATGAAAATAATCCCATGATTTACACACCCTCAAGCCATCCTAGGTGTATATGACTATCTTCTTTATGACGAACACAATCTGAGATTAGTCCTCCAATGTTTATAACGGTTGTGAATGGTAGGCCAAATTCTGAAAAAATGCATCCATCCATAAAAAAAATGAATCCTTTTGAAGCGAAGAGATGCATTTTTGTAAGAAAAATATTCATATTTAAAACTTTATAAATTCAAATAACAAGCTTCCAGCAGACAACCGTACACATATTGCGCACGTCAATTTGGGCGGAAGAGCAGCATTTGACCTGACGTGATGACGCAGTGATGTATGCGAAGGCGCAGAGGAGAGAGCAAAAAAAAAAAAAAAAACACGGGTCACGAATTAGAAGTTTAAAATGACAAATTTTAAAGAGATATGTCGGAGGATTTCGATATAAGAGAAGAGGAGCTTGAGTTTGTTGCCCAGCCATATTTGTTTGAACCGTGAGAGCGTCTAAGCTTACAATACTCCTACATCCTGCGTCATACATTGTGTCAGCGGATTACTCATTTGGTGCAAGTCGGAAGCTTTTGCCGGAAGCTAGTTGTTTGAATATATAAAGTTTTAAATATGGATATTTTTCTTACAAAACCACATCCCTTCACTTCAAAAGGGCTTTATTAACCCTCGGGAGTCGTATGGATTAATTTTTTTTTATGGATGGATGCATTTTTTCTGCCTACCATTCACAACCATTATAATCCTTGGAGGACTAAGGATATTTTTAAATATATCTCGGATTGTGTTCGTCTGAAAGAAGAAAGTCATATACACCTAGGATGGCTTGAAGGTGAGTAAATCATGGAATAATTTTAATTTTTGGGTAAACTATCCCTTTAATGTTATGAAGTGATGAGGGGGGAAATTAATTAATGACAGAAATTCTATTTTTGGGTGAACTGACCCTTTAACTGTGAGTAAAGCTAAAACTTTACCATACACAGGGGAAACATTTTAACATTGTAATATATGTAATTTTATTGTAAAATGTTTGGATTTGTAAGAAAAAATAAGAATTACAATGTAATATATAATATTTAAAAGGTGCTAAAGAGGATGTTTTGTTTTATACATTTTTGCAATATTACTTGAAACTGTCTTTACTAACTGATAAAAGACTATTTATTAGGTGCACTGAAAGGAATAATATTAATATACATCATCTGTGCACGACGTAGGGCCTTAAAAACATCAGCCAATCGTTTACACGATCATTGCGTAAACAATTGGCCCTCTGGCTTGTCAATCACTGCCATGACGTTCCTTGTGCGAGACGCGCGTGGCTGCGCTCTCCAGTAACTTTCCACACTCCACAGGCGCCACATGCAATGTTTTTGTCAGGAGACAGGAGTAACAACTGCAGATTATGAGTTACCTGCGGTGAGTCCGACATAATGAATCCACTAACACGACACAGCGAATGCCGGTGGTAAACACTCGTGTTCCAATACTCGTGCACGAGTTTTGGGAGGCGTTCCCTCGAAATGAGCTGTGAAGGAGGGGGGTTGTTCTTACGCATGCGCTCATTTCAAAAACTCAGTAACAGTCTTTGGTTTCTCAGTCGACGAAAATATCCTCTTTAGCACCTTTAAGAGGACAATACAAGTACTTTTACAAAATAGTTCAATTCACTGTAAAAAAAAATTTAGTTAAATGTAAACTAAAAAAAGAAAATTAATTTACAAAATATATTATATATATAAAATAATCATTATAATATAATATTGTTATAAAAATATTAAACATAATATAATATTTTGTGTGTGTGTGTGTGTTCAAATTTGTATTTTCTGCAACAGCAATCAGGATTAAAATACCAGGAGATAAATTTGGGCCTAAGAAGTTGTGCTGGTCTAGACATAAGCACTGAAGGATCACTGTGTGCTGTCAAGAAGATGTTAGCTAACACTTATGAAACAACAAGTCAAGCCCCCCTGGGAAACCATGTTGTTTTAGACACTCAATTAGTTTTGGGGGGTCAGCAATGTGTGCTTTCTTTTCCTTGCCTCTCCAGCAAGGCGTCCTCATAATCTTCCCTTACACACTTTAAAACTCCCAAATCCTCCCAAGTACGCCAGACCACAATAGATTGCCTTGGCTCACAAAGCATTTTTTTTTTTGTTGAAAACTGCTAGGACAGACAAATGATTTGACTTGTACAAAAGAAAGATATTTGCTTGTGTTTGCATTGCTGATTGGCGGAGGCTTCCAGGAGTTTGAACAGCCGGTACTCTATCAGATGAGACTCAGAAACAGATGTCCTTGCACCATTTACGAAGAAAATAGGTAAGCTTAAATATCATCCACTTAGAGATAAGTAAATCTTCGCACGGCTCTCCCAAATTGTAAAGAGAGAGTCCATCCATTTGAATAAATATAAAGAGGTGTGCAGAAGTGTTAGTGAACAGCACCCCCTGTCTGCAATCAAATGAGATGTAAAATAATGGGGTGGGAATACATTTACTGATGGGGAAAAGAATGACGTGCTGAAGTGAGCATGTCGGTGACACCTTGGCACTCCCAAAGAGGAGGGTAATTAGCGATGGTGCAACGATCCAATCGGCAAACTCAGGGATGCACCGGCCCTCCTCCCTCCTTCACTGCACAATTGGACACATGACTGGAGATGCACAACGGGGGGACTGAAGCCACACGGTCAAAAAATTGGGTCACGAATGAAAGCCAATTAACAGACAATGATGGCACATTCAAATAAAGCACCCTAAAAATGAGGGGAACGGTTATATCTGGGTCATATGACTCGACGAAGATAGTGCGGTAGCTCTATAAGCATCCGTCCGAAAACGACAGGGTTAACAGCTTCAACCCGATCTGTGTTGATCTTACGTACCTCCCAGTGCACTGGGAGTGTGTACTACGTTCACACAGCTGGTGGAGACACCTCTAAAGCTCCCTTTGTGGCTCTGTCAATAATCCTGTTTGCCTTCTCATTATCCCAAGCTTTAACGCCTCCGACTCATTCCTAATTCTGCAAACGGCCTTCACAAAGACATACAGCTCAGGATATGCATATGGCAATTATCAACATGTTCTCTTTTCTTATAGCAGTCCATTTTCTCTGCTTGCCTGGGCTAATAGCATAAACACAAACATTAACACACAGGAAAGCAGGAGAGAGGATTGCGAGGGCTTCATCACATGATGACAGAATTGTTGTCACACAACCCTACTCTGGGCTTTAGGAGAGCTAAGTTCTTCAGCCAGTTCAAGCATGTGCTCTCTGAGGCTACAGAGCAAAGATGTCCTGCTGGTCATAACATACCAGCAGTACAGAGCCAGTGGGCTGCTATGAGGAGTTCAAAGGTTCAAGGGTGTATGGTTGACATCACAGCTTAAATCGATGAACATGTAGGAGATGATTGAGCAGAATAAATGCCAGTTGTGAAGAACCTTATTCGCACATATTTGTGTCAAATAGAGACAGTTGTGCATCTTTGTTGTGACATGGTTAAAACCAGGCTGCAGTTAAATATGTCTTCAGCTGTCTTAGTGACTATGAAAGGCAGGGTAAGGATATTGTAAACCTATGCACATAAGCCAGACTATGCTGGCAAAACAGCAATGCTGTGGAGCATACTGCCATCTACTGGCCTTCAATGAATGAATGATTGAATGTCCTAATAGATAAACAAGTAATTAAAAACTATGAAATCTATATAATGTATATAAATATAGATTTAAAATATTTAAAATAGTTTTAAATGTAAATAAATATTTAAAATAATTTTTGAAATGTAGAAGCATATACATATCTACACAAATACACACATATATATGCCTTTATATATATATATATATATATATATATATATATATATATATATATATATATATATATATATATACTTATTTGTGTCCTTATTTATTTGTCTAATATACATACTACCTTGCTTACTTAGTTGGAGACACCTACTATTCAACAATATTATTGATCTGACTGCATTGACACTATTGTATGAGAACTGAACTGAGCTGGACGATGACATCACTGTTTTCTCCAGAGCTGCTGTATAGATAAATGAACTAAATTAATGACTAATGATTTTTAAAATGGACTTGAATCAACACTGAACTTACTTAAGCTGGACAATTAAAATTTGTTACATAATTTTCCTGTTATCGATGTAACACTTTGCTTTGAAACTATCTGTATTGTAAAAAGCGCTATATAAATAAAGGTGACTTGACTTCACTATTACCGTTCAAAAGTTTTAGATCGGTAAGATTTTTGAATGTTTTTAAAATAAGTCTTTTCTGCTCACCAAGGCTGAATTTATTTGATCCAAATACAGCAATTCAATTTTTTTCAAGGATTCTTTGATGTATTGGAAAGTTCAAAAGAACAGCATTTATCTAAAATCTATTTATACACTATCATTCCAAAGTTTGAGTTTTTTTTTAAAGAAATTAATACTTTTATTCAGCAAGGATGCATTAAATTGATCAAAATTGACAGTAAAGACATTTATAAGATTACAAAAGCTCTCTATTTTAGATAAATGCGAAACCTGAAAAAACTTGTACAAAACTGTTTTCAACATTAATAATAATACATTCTTGAGCAGCAAATCAGCATATTAGAATGATTTCTGAAGGATCATGTGACACTGAAGACTGGAGTAATGATGCTAAAATTCAGCTTTGCCATCACAGGAATAAATTTTAAAATCGTTTCAAATAGAACACATTCATTTAAAATATTTCACAATATTACTGTTTTTGCTCTAGTTTGGAACAGATAAATGCAGCCTTGGTGAGCAGAGGAGTCTTCTTTTAAAAACATTATGCCTTAAAGGGTTAGTTCACCCAAAAATGAAAATAATGTCATTAATTACTCACCCTCATGTCGTTCTACACCCGTAAGACCTTCGTTCATCTTCAGAACACAAATTAATATTTATAATATTAAGGTAGAACCACTGTACTCACATGAACTGATTTAAATATGTTTTTAGTACCTTTATGGACCTTGAGAGAGGAAGTACCATTGCTGGCAATGAGCCATCGGATTTCATCCAAAATATCTTAATTTGTGTTCTGAAGATGAACGAAGGTTTTACTGGTGTAGAACGACATGAGGGTGAGTAATAAATGACATTATTTTCTTTTTTTTTTTAGGTGAACTAACCCTTTAAGTTATTCAAAAGTGACAGTAAATACATTTCTAGTTTTACAAAAGATTTCTATTTTTTAAAAAAGCAGTTCCTTTAGACTTTCTATGCATTAAAGAACAACACAACTGTTTTCAACATTGATATAAAAAATATTTCTTGAGCACCAAATCAGCATATTAGAATGATTTGTGAAGGATCATGTAATGATGCCATCACAGGAGTAAATTGTATTTTAAAAAGAAATTAAAATATAAAACAGTTATTATAAATTGCAATAATATTTCACTGTATTTTTGGTTACTGTAAATAGATTCAGCCTTGGTGATCATAAAAAGAAGTTTTGAATGGTAGTGTATATACATATATGCAAATTACAATATAATTCTAAATATAAAAATATACTGTAGGTGCAAATCTGACTATAGTCAAAATGTCTTTCATATAAATACTCATTAAAACATGACAAACAGAAACTGGGTGGTTTGGTTTTCAGCAAACAGAAAAAGAAAAAGGAGATGCTGAGTATGAGAGCACCCCAATCTCTATAAATATAATTGATAAAGCTTATCACTGCACTTTCCTGTGCTCTCAAAAACAATGCATTGTTGGGTGTGATTGCAAAGTCAAAGAGAAAGCAAACACAGGTCCTAGTGCGAATAGACAGCCACAATACATCAGAGCAGCTCTTTAATGTAACACCTGCTGTCCAGGTCGGCAAGCCATTGTGCCCCTAACAAGGCACTCAGGGGCATAAAAGTACAGTGCTCCCTGGTCGCTTTTGTGGCCAGCTATGACTGTGTTTGCTTTCGAGGTGTTCTCCTGGTGCGACAGCGATGCTCTCATTGTCAGAAAGCCCATGGGCTTTGTGCGCTGACACGCAGAGGAAGGGAGGGGAGCTGCAGATGCGTGAGTGTGTCTGGACCTCGGCCAGTGGAGCTTCTCAACAGCAAGAGGCACCTGTGCCGACACCTCCCCTTGTTATTTTACATAAGTAATCCCTCGCTTGCTAAAGCACACAAACATCTGAGCATGGATCCTTTCACCGCAAAAGTGTCTTTCATCCTTTTGGAAAATGACAGCATTGACTTGTTTTCAGTTTCTAAGGTATCACCTCTGTTGTTGTTGCAAAGATTCTGACTTGGGGCTGTTCTGACACCATCTTGTTTTTTTTTGGGTGTGATTCCTGGTAGTAAGCCGGAAGATATTGAATTAAAAGTGATGGTATTTTATCTTTTTGACTTTGGAGTCACACCTGCTTCTGGTCAACCTCAATTTTACTGTGAGGAAATGTAACTTGTTAACAACTTCACTTCATAATAACAATAAACAACACAAACGTATTTGATAATGTTAATCTACATATATTAATACATTTTTAACATTTCATTTTGTATAAATTAACATTAATAAACTGTAATAATTATTATAGTGGAAAACAAAAGCAATGGCTTACATGCCAACACACACACACACACACACACACACACACACACACACAAAAGACAAATATTAATGATTAATTTAATATTAGTCTGGATTAATAAATGCTTAAAAATAGTTTGTTATACAATGAATTAACTAAAGTTAATGAACTTTTGAATGATTAACTGAAGCAAAGTATATGCGGTATTGATGCTTAAACACAAAACAAAATAAAACTTATTAATTATTATTATTAGCCTAAATTAATAAAATGCTTTAAAATGATTGTTACCTGCATGTAAACTAATTAATTAACCAATGTTAACAAATTGAACTTCATTGTAAAATATTACCAGCTATTCAGGCTAAGATAATGTCAAAAATTATTGCAGCAGAAAGCTAGAGAAGCATAGAAAGAAGAAAAAAAGTCACAAGACATGGTTCAATGAAGTTGTAAAGATAAAAGTCAACTAACTACTCAGCAAAAAGCACTTCAAATTCGCGCTGAAAGCCATTCTTTATACAGCCGCGCTTCCGATGACAATTCATTAGTTCTACATAATTCATTCTATCTTTGTTGTACTGAATCCTTTGAAAACCTTGAGACATTTAGCACCGTTGGCTTGTGTCCACATGCTAAACTCCCAACTCTGAAAGGCCTTAAACCGGTTTCATCAATTTGAAAACGAACACTACCAATCTTGGGTCGTGCTGAGCTGGATTAAAAGGCAACAGGAATAAAAGTGCTCAAAAGAGGCTAAATAAACAGTTGCCTTTCTCATGACGCTTATGCACTGTGTAATGATGAGTCAGGGCAAGTGTTGAGTGTTGTGAAAGTGTGCATGCATAATTCACCCACCCCCCGTCTCTTACACAGTCTGTCTGTCAGCACACGAAGTGCCTCTGCTGTTCGGCTGCCACTTTGAAAGGCCTCTGAAGTCGCCTCTGGACACAGAGGCACGAAGGGGAAGGGTGCGTCTTAGTATGCGTGTATGTGTATAAATCCTGCATTGAGCTGTCTCTGCCTGCACATTAGGGCAGATGTCTGTCAGCAGAGTTCATTTGCTTAAACAAACCGCTGTGGCACTCCACATGTGGCCTCCATTCATTAGCGTGGCACTTGAAACCCTGCGTGTTTTGACACACTGTGTCTTGGAGCTTCCAATATTTACACAACCACAGACCACCTACATTCTAGCAAGGCACACAAATGCGCTAACAGGCACACATACACACTTCTAAAGCATTCAATTTTCACTTATGTTTCCTTCACTCATTTGCAAGCTCTGACACTTAACCAGAGAGAGGAGGAGCCGGGCATTCTCTCACAGCCAGGAGATTTCTTCTTTTCTTTTTTTTCCCCTCACACAAACCTTTACAAACAGATGTAGCATCCATCATTCTGGGCACTGGCAGCTGGATTTAACAGTAGACGATTGATTGGTTTCTCTGATGAAATCGCTATCGACTTGTTAAAAACATGCTTACTGTTTACTTAGTAATGGTGCTCTGGCACATTGCATATGTCAAAGTAAAAACCTTTGCATATGTGGACACCATAGAGAGAGAGACTCTGGCAATGTAATTAATATTATTATATAACACTTACACATTACTTAATGCATTCGGTATCATGAACTAACATTTTTTAATTAATTTATTAACCTAGTTTAAGGATAATTTATAAATAAATGAGTGTTCTTTGTTAATTCATGTTTGTTAATAATACATAACGTAAACTTAAACTACTTGAAATGTTAAAAAATATTCTCATGTAGAAATTAACATTAACCAGGATTAATAAATTATGTAAAAATATTGTTTATTGTTATTTCACATTAATTATTGCATTAAAGGATTAGTTCATTTTCAAAAATTTTAAATTAGCTAAAAAAGCTTTACTCACCCTCAAGCCATCCTAGGTGTATATGACTTTCTTCTTTCTGATGAACAATCGAAGATACAGTACTGTGCAAAAGTCTTAGGCACGTCAGTATTTTCACGCCCCAAAAAAGGTTTCAAGCCAGTTATTTATATCTTTTGCTGTAGTGTGTCAATAGGAAATATCCGTTCACATTTCCAAACATTCATTTTGCCATTAATTGTAATAATCCAGTGAGATCTTTGAATACACAAGGAGTCTGACAACAACCAGTGCTCCAATAGTGATCTGATCCCACCATCATCGAATCCGTCTGTGATTACATAAAGAAAAAGATGAAACTGAGACAAACCAAATCCAGAATAACTGTGGCCGTGTCTCTAAGATGCTTGAAGAAACCTGCCTGCCAAGATACAGTACTGTGAAGAGTTTTAGGCACTTGCGTAAAAATGCTGTAAAGTGAGGATGTTTTTAAAAAATACTGTTTTAAATTATCAATTAACTTCTATTAACTAAATCAAAATAATATTTTGTGTGACCACCCTTTGCATTTAAAACAGCTCTTGTCCAGGTACACTTGGGCATCATTTTTCAGGTAGCTTTGGAGGCAGGTTTCTTAAAATCTCTTGGAGACACGGCCAGTTCTTCTGGATTTGGTTTGTCTCAGTTTCATCTGTCTCTTCATGTAATCACAGACAGATTTGATGATGGTGAGCTCTGATCTCCATGTGAAGCACCGGCTGTTATCAGTCTTATTGTGTATTCAAAAATCTCACGGGATTATTACAATTAATGGCAAAATGAATGTTTGGAAATGTGAACGGATATTTCCTATTGACACACTACAGCAAAAGATATAAATAACTGGCTTAAAACCTTTTTTTGTGGGGTGAAAATACTGACGTGCCTAAGACTTTTGCACAGTACTGTATATTAATAAATATCCTGATGCATCCAAGCCTTATGTCAGTGAACAGGGTTCACGAGTATGAGCTAAAGAATGTGCCTCCATCTACATCCACCTGGGTGGTTAATAAAGGCCTTCTGAAGTGAAGCGAAAATCTTCGATTGTGTTCATCAGAAAGTCATATACACCTAGGATGGCTTGAGGGGGACTAAAGCTTGGGGTAATTTTCATTTGAAAGTGAACAAATCGTTTAAAGGGCACCTATTATGCAAAATTCACTTTTACATGGTGTTTGACCATAAATGTGTGTTGGCAGTGTGTGAGCAAAACCACCCTAGAATGAGAAAAATCCACCCAGTGGTTTTTTTACAATCTCAATAATTCATAAGCACTGTCTCAGAACGCCCTGTTCTAAGATTGCTCTCACTGTGACGTAGAATTGCGCTAAGCCCCACCCACGTGGTTTGATTGACAATCTGGTTTTGGCATAGACCCCGACCTCGATGATCTGTCAACCATCCTCCATTGTTTCAACGACAGCCGGTAATGTCTCCTAAGAAACATAAGTGTTCTGTTGTGGGATGTAATAATGAACATAGTAGTTTTCACTTACTTCCGACATCAGAGCCACTGAAAACGCAGTGGATGGATTTTATTTACGAAGGAAAGGCGCCACTCAAAATTCCAAAATATGTTTATGTTTGCGCGAATCATTTTTTGACTGACTGTTTTGAGAACGAGGGTCAATTCAAAGCAGGTCTTGCTTCAAAGTTAATCCTCAAGTGTGGATCGTTGCCTACTGTTCGCGATCCAACGTCACCTCCAGAAGAAGTAAGTGTATTTAATGTTTTTTGAGCAAATAGTCATTTCAGTCGATGTCAGCCAGTTCAATAACAAATGCGTCTAAAGTTGTTGTCGTCGTCGTAGAATGTCTGTGTATATAATTTAAACCTTGTTTGTATAGTGTGTATCCACACGTATATATATATATATATTTTTTTAAAGATATTGTATTAAAAACTGTGTATGTTTACTTAGCAAACGTTATCACAGTATTTGTGTTTGTAGTTTAAAAAAATTGCGCGAACGTTATCACAGTGTGTGTGTGTGTGTTGCACATCCATAATTGCAAAGGGGGCACGATTAAAACTCTATAAGTACATAAATGTATCAAATAACCATTCAGAGACGTCCTGCTCCATTCTCAATTGTGTTTCTTCTGCTGGAGTCTCTTCATCATCTGGGTCTGATTCCGGTTCAAACATGTACGGCTGAATGCCATACAAAACAGCGGGTCTCTCACTCTCAGCCATTCTGCTTCTACCGACTGTTTATTGCCATAGGGATGCAAGTTACGCCCTCATCCAAAGGCAGGGCGGGGATATGCAGCTCATTTATATTTAAGGTGGTACACACCAAAACAGCTCTTTTTAAAACAGGCCCCAAAAATGACATTTTCAAATGGTTATAATAAATTAACTGTGGGGTATTTTGTGCTGAAACTTCACAAATACATTCTGGGGACACCCAAGACCAATATTACATCTTGTAAAAAGGGGCATAATAGGTGCCCTTTAACTAATTGCCTTTTTGTTAAGTATTAACATTATTATAAAGTAGTAATTATTAGCATTGAAAATGACCTGCATTCCATCCAACCCCACAGAAAAAAAACAATAATAATGAATATAGTAATATAACAATGAATATTAAAAATAACTTGAAAAACCTGAATAAATGAGGTAACCTAATTTTAAAAGTATGATTTCTAGATGTGGAAAAGTATGTATTTAATTCCATTGGCATTGTTATTTATCATAAAAATGCCTATGGAGTTTTATACACTCTTCAAGTTATGCCAAGCTCTAAAATATTTTAATTGGGTAGAAACTGTTGTAAAAGTATATTTTCAAATATCCTTATCCAGTAAATCATGAACAACTTTGAATATTGTTATGGACATTACGGGTCTTGAAATCAAAATGGCTGAGCACCACTACTTAATGTAGTCAAAATATTTAGTAAATAAACAAAAAATATAGGCTCGATATGCTCTCCCAAATAAGGTACAAGCCTGTGTAAGTTGCATGTGTATACAGTCATTTGACAGTTAAACTAGAAAATCTTTGAAAGGTTTTGTTTTGTTGTGTGTGTTTGTCTTACTGTACTGCAACTTGCACTGAAAAATGCCTGCACTGCCCTACAAACAAAAATAATAAAGGGCAGGTATCTTTTTTTTTTTTTGAACATAGTCCAGATAAACTTGCACACACACAGTGGAGTACAAGGGAAAGAACATGGGCCTTGTATTAAATTTATGACCTGCATCGATATCACAAAAAATAGCTTGTCTGCAGCATTCAGACAGCAGCAAATCACTAACAGCATGGAACATCTACCAACATGGCCCAGAGTCACTGATTTACCTTTAAACTCAGCAAGGAAATCATATTTAGCTCCTCGACATTCTTTGGTGAGGTAGGAGACAGACCCTCAAGAACATGATTATTTAGCACCCTGGGCAGGAAGGAGTGCTCTCTCCTCCAATAGGAGCCAGCGCTGGGGCTTATAGCATGGCATGAAGACCGCCAAGGCTCATAGCTCAGGTAATCCCCGCTACGATCAGCACAGAGGAGACAGTTCTCCCAGAGAAGTGAACTTCACAAGCCTTCCACCCAGCCTACAGCGAAATCAAAAACACATGGTGGAATCAGACAACTTTATAGGCACCTACATCACAAAACAAGGGGAATGTGAGGTAATATATGAGCAGTCTAGCAATACCACAGCAGAAGAGGACAATGAAAGGCTGTTATCCATTGTCTGGCTCAATTGCTGTTGTCTGTGGCTCTTTACCAGACAGTGCTTTTACCTGAATCACGCACAAAGAATTCAAATAAGTCTCTGTTCAATCTAAGCAATGGTCTGTCTGACTATTGGAATCAGTTAGTTCCAAAAGGGTTTAAACAAAGAGTGACTAGAGAAGAAAAAGCACGTATGAAATTCTAAAAACGTGTTACATTTGAAGTGCTGATTTACATAACTCTCTTCCTGAAACACTGACAGGCTGGAGTCCAAACACCCCTCCCAATAAGAAGGCAGTCTAGTTCAATATAAGGTCCATTAGCATCTCTATTAAAAAGTCAATTTTATTGATTCACTGATGTGTTTCAACAGCAATGTTTAACTGTATTAATGAAACAACTCATTATTACTCTCTCATAATTAAGAAATCAATTTCCTACCAAATGGAAACGACAATAGGGAGTTACCAAATCAGTCCCATGTCTTTGATTGATTAAACTAATGGCCACTCCAGCACAAAACTACATGAAAGAGCCATTCATTAGTCGACAAACCTTCAGATACACTTATGTAACTACTATATACAAGAATATGGAAATAATAAGCATTCGAAATATGCACTGGAAATAGTATTTGCCCATAAAAAAAGACATGCATGCACCACACACACAAAAAAAAAAATAATAATAATAAAAGCAAAAATAAAAAATAAAAAAAGCACTCAACACAGTACAAAATTTCAATTCTGTCAAGTTGCTGACAAATGAAGAGAAACTAATACTTTGATATTTAGGCTATAACACATCAAGTTAAACTCAGTCACCTAACTGACAAGTGGCCTCTATGATTTAACAGAGATTACAGAAGAAAAAAAAAAACTTTTAAAGGCTTTAAGTAAACAACAGAGGATGAACCATAATAAAGAATGTCTATACTCAGATCAGTCTACTTATCAAACTGTTAATTCAGATTAAGCGTTTAATTCTGAATAAACCTCTGAAAGAAATCTGGGTTTATTGTTCAAGGGGCTCCAAAACTATAACAAAGCCAAGATTTGACAGCTGTGTCTGCAGACAGATTGAGGGGGAGATGTTTAGGAACTAAGATGATCAAAACCGGACAACAGTGCCTTCAGAGCCTCAGATTAAATGGTGGAAGCAACACATTTCTATAAATAAAACTGTCCTCTTATAACTTGTGCCCATACTTAACAAACAAACATTTATAATAATTTAAACTGTTATAGTTTTAAATACCAAAGATGTGAGGCATGTTAGACTTGTTGTTCATGAGCTCCTTAATACCTTTGTCTGCTCCTGAGCCAATTATTGCAAGAGATTATAGGTCTAAACCTCTAACAGAGTCTCTTTAGCCCATAAGGGTTTTTATTCTGATTCTAGGCTGTAAAAATTGGCATCCACGCCAGCACAAGATGGTAACATGACAGACAGATTAACCAAAATGAGGATTAGCTATCCATTACATTATAGATTACTCCTCACCTGCCTAGTCGCATCCCTCTTTAAAAAAAAAAAAAGATTTATCAAGACTGGTGCAGACTGTTGCCGCAGCAACAAACATTCAGTGACTAGGCAACCACCTGTCCACAAGCCACTCCTAGTTAAAGCACCCAAACCCAAAACACAAGCAGTTATAACATCACCCCACCCTCTGTCCCTAACAATGCTATCACAGCTTCTGGCTAACAGCTTCCTTTGCTGTGCAATGCGATGCCTTGTGGACACATATTGCCTCAAATACAGCGTACAAACTTTGAACTTACATTCTGTTCATTGTGTTTACCTTTTCATATCCAAGTCCACTGCTCATACCAAAGAACAGATCAAGGTAAGAGTCAAAGATAGATGATTGTAGGGGAAAAAACAAATCTTGTACAGATAATCTTTAAAGGGTTTTTTAAAGGGTCAAAAATGAAAATTATCCCATGATTTACTCACCCTCAAGCCATCCTAGGTGTATATGACCATCTTCTTTCAGACTAACACAATCGGAGACACATTTAAAAAATATACTTGCTCTACCAAGCTTTATAATGGTAGTGCATGGGGGGCACGATTTGAAGCGCAAAAAATGCATCCATCCATCATAAAAATAATCCATACGGCTCCAGGGGGTTAATAAAGGCCTTCTGAAGCGAAGCGATGGGTTTTTGTAAGAAAAATATCCATATTTAAAATGTTACTAACTATAATAACTAGCTTCCGGCAGATTGGCCGTACACATCGATTTGCGGTGGAAGAGTAAAACAAAACAAAACACCAGTCACAAATTAGAAGTCTAAAATTAGAAATTTTAAAGAAAAAATTTGATATAAAAGAAGAGGAGCTTGAGTTTCTTGCACAACCCTATTTGTTTGAACCTCGAGAGAGGCATCTAAACTTGCACTATTCCTACATCCTACGTCATGCATCGCGTCAGGGGTTACTCTTGTGGCACAAGTCAACCTTGCGCAGTATGCGTACGGTCATCTGCTGAAAGCTAGTTATTTTAGTTTTAAATATGGACATTTTTCATATAATAACCCATCACTTCACTTCAGAAGGCCTTTATTAACCCCCTGGAGCCGTATGGATTATATTTATGATGGATGGATGCATTTTTTGGGGCTTCAAAAATCACACCCCCCATTCACTACCATTACAAAGCTTGAAAGAGCCAGGATATTTTTAAATATATCTTCGATTGTGTTAGTCTGAAAGAAGTCATATACACCTAGGATGGCTTGAAGGTGAGAAAATCATGGGATAATTTTAATTTTTGGGTGAACTAACCCTTTAAGTCAAAGTGGATTCTGTAATGAAGGCATTATGACAAAAACATCCACATAAATTAAGATATATGAAGTTAATGTTTAAAACAAATTCCCAAAGCTTCACCAAAATATTAAAAACTGATTTAAAAAGTTATTAAAATATACAAAATGATAAAGGCTTAGTCATTTAGCAAATAAACACAACAATGTTTTCTTTTGTTTCATCCAAAAAGCACTGAAGTGAAAAGCTCTGCTCTTAATGATCACGTTTTACTCTGTGAAGCGTGATAATTTCATCTCACGAGACAAAATGATCCAGTTTAATTACAAATATAACGTTAACCTCTGTAATGGGGTCAGGGTCTGTCAACCTTACTTCTCCACATTAAAAACCACCAAACTACGCCATGTGCGCCAAGCTCCCTACAGGCTGTGGATAATGGCCAATTATTTAATGTGCCCTCAACGTCCTCGGCCATTATGAATTAAAGTTTGGACGCTGTTGAGAGACAACGGCTGAGGCTAACACCTTTGAGAGCTGTCAAGCTCTGCTCTGAGGCAAAGACAAAAGGCCAAGAAGAGGGAAAAAATATGGGCCAGTGGTATCAGAACAGGAGTGATTACATTGCCAGCAGCAGATGAAATCTCTATTACACACCAACGGGAGATGTGATTAACATGGTGCGATGGTGGCCGTGAGAATGATGGGATGTCACCGCTGGGGAGTGTGGCAGCCCCATGCTACAGTGTATATGCCCAGATGGAGGTCAGGCCAGAGGGGTGGAAGATTTGTCAGGATGAGCTGGGGACAGGAGGGTGACGAGAGCCGACTGCAGCATAAGTTTAAAGCAGGTGGTGGGCTGTGATAAAAATGGCTACAGGACATATTCCACATGTGCAGCAACTTTTCCATATATATGAAACAAGCAAAACTAACATTCTCACATGTATTTTTAAAGTGTAAGTTGCATCAACAACGCAAGGTGACACTAAAATTTATTTCAAGTTTGACATTTCTTTTTTGGTAAAATATACTTAAAAATAGGGATGTACATTATATCGTACTATAATGGATATTGGCTGATATGAGATTTTTCAAACGATCTGCGTCATTATTGGCTATGTTTGCATTAAGATTACCTTAATGACACTGTTAAATGTTAATTAAGCAAATCTCAAGATAATTATCCATTTTTTCAAATGTTCAAAAAAAGTACAGAATTTATACATAATTATATATAAAACAAAGTTATCAGCTCTTATGCTCATCAAGGCTGCATTTTTCTCAAAGCACATTTGTAATATAAATTAAAATAACTTTTCAATTTTAATGTATTTTACAATGTAAACACTCTCATTTGTTAAAATTAGTTAATGTATTAACTAACTTTAACAATGAGCAATACAATTTCTTTTACAATATTTATTAATCTTTGTTAGTGTTAGTTAATAAAAATCTAGGTGTTCATTGTTTGTTCCTGTTAGTTCACGGTGCATTAACTAATGTTAAAAAATACATTTGATTTTAATAATGTATTAGTAAATGTTGAAATCAACAAACTAAGAATAATAAATGCTCTGGAAGTATTGTTCATTCTTAGTTCATTTTAACTAAAGTAGTTAACTAATAAAACCTTAATGTAAAGTTTTACCAATGTAATTTATTTCTGTGAAGGCAAAGCTGAATTTTCAACATCATTACTTCAGTGTCACATGATCCTTCAGAAATCACTTTAATGCATTCTTGATGAATAAGTTTAATTTCCCAGACTTTGTGGATCAATAAACTTATGTTCATGTTCAGCCTGTAGTAGCCTAACAACAATAGACCAATAAGCCCTTGTATGATTTTGATCAATATTTCACAGAATATTCATTTATTTACGCAATTATTGGACAAGATCTCTAATAGACTGGCCTTAGTGTTAAAGCTTTTTTAAATTGTAATATACATACAAATATGAAAACACATTGAACATACGATAACATGTTTTAAGTTCCTGTCCATGGCTTCCTTTTCGTGTCTAAGAACCGGTCTGGTTTTAGTTTAATTAAAGCTCAAGGACATCCAATCAATAAGGATTTTTTTTGTTTTTCCAGTTTCAAGAATTTGTTCCATATGGCGTCGTACAAGAGTACGGTGGGCATTTATGTGTGTAAAGGGTGCACAAAAACATGAAAAACAGAGAAAAGGTCTATGTGCATTTATCTATGAGCTTTTGTCTGAAATAACCACACAAATAAGTGCTAGCCTGTTGTTCTAATATTGACTGGGTGTTAGCAGATCAGCACAAACAGCAAAAAGACAAGTTAATCTTTCAGAGAGCATGTTTGGTCAGGTTTTTCTCTTAGGGTGTGTTCACATTTGTAGTTCGGTTCTCTCGGTTCTTTTGGTCCAGACAAAAAAGAAAACAATACATTTAGTCCTGGTTCGCTTAGCGTTCATACTGTCATTTGTAACACCGAAAGATACAAAACAAAAACGTCTTTTATGACATATTTTGCAACGGAACTTGTCAAAACCCCCAAACAATGCTGTGCTGGGCTAAATGCGCTTGCTGTATGTGGGTTCATATGATTTTATGTAAATGAACTGACAACTCATGAAGAGCTTATAAAATGTGTAAAGGAATCAAAACAGCAGCAGGAACCCTTCGCAAATGAAGATCTGCCGCAAGGAGAAGCCTGTACCGAACTGTGATGGGCAACATATTGCGACTATGACAAGAAAAACAGGTATGTTTGAGCATTTTGTCCTTTTTAGGCTCAAGTCCTTTTACATGTCTTTGGTCTGTGTTGCGTTCATGTTTAATTTGAACCACAACAGATTTTGTTTGGAAGTGGACCGAGACCCATTTATTTAGCGGTCCACTTGTTTGGTGTGCACCAGGGTTCAGATGGTAGGTTGTCATTTTAATCTAACCAAACACGGCATGTGTGAACACACCCTTACTGACACTCAGGATCTCATCACTAAGAAAATAAATGGATCATAAAAGGAAAATCAAAATGACCTATTATTCTATTGTATAAAACAGTTCATTAATTATGCGAGGCATGGAAATATTTAATACTTTGGAATTTTTGCCAGAAAAGTATGAGCAAATTATTTGGCAGTCTAAGGTCAAAATGCTTTATTATAGCTCATTTACCTTTCCTCAGGTGAATAGGACTGCACTGATCTACTAAGGACAAAATAGGATAGTCACGCTTTACACAAGTAACAGCAAAGACCACACCCCAGTGGGACACTAAGGGTGAGTCAGACTCTGATGTGGTTATCTCAGAAGAAACCAAACTGTTTACAAGACGTAGACTACTTTTCAAAAGTTTTGGGGTCAGTAAGACTTCTTTCTTTTTCTTTTGAAAGGAATGAATATTTTTATTCAGCAAGGATGCATTAAATTGTTCAAAAGTGACAAGAAAGACTTTTACATCGCTACAAAAAAAGTTCTTTGGAACTTTCCTTGACAAAAAAATTCCACAAAAATATTAAGCAGCATAACTGTTTTCAACATTGATAATAACACGAAATGTTTCTTGAGAGCTAAATCAGCATATTAGAATGATTTCTGAAGAATCATGTGACACTGAAGTCTGGAGTAATGGCTGCTGAAATCAGCTTTGCCATCACATGAGTGGAGTCATCATATCCTAGTTTCACTCATTTACCTTGGTCAAAGGACTCCACTTCAAGTTCATTCACAAAGACAGATGGACCAGATTACCACTGGAAGAGAAAGGCTCCATGTCACAGAAGGAAAATTCAACCATTGAGCATCCACTGCACACTTCCAACCTTTGGCTAACCTCTGTTTTTGAGAACGTCTACTCTCATGTGCCATTTTAAGCCTCTTTGGCTGTCTGTTCTTCCTCAGATATGATCTCTGAACTTTGATACCTGTTCGTTGGATGATAGAAACAACATTAATATTAAGAAATGAATTAGTACATACAATTTAGGGATATATAAGCAGATTTTCCTACCCGTTTGGGTCTCTAAGCGGTCATTCAGTACCGCTAACGATGGAGGCAAAGGTTCGACTGTAATACAAGTGCCAGTTTCTCTAGTTCTTCTCTGCCTCTCTAACCTCTCTGCAGATGAGACGTCTGATGACCCATGAAGCCCTGAGTGTCTCTGGGTTGGGTGTCTGACTGAATCCCTTCGTTTGGCTCCCTGTAGTGGCACTACAACGGCATTTGTTCTGGCATGGCTATATTGGTTGTGGAGGACTACTGTTTGAACATTGCTACAGTTATCCTGTCCAAAATCCTCAGCTTCTCTTAGTTCCTGCTGGTTACCTCTATGTGTGTGTTTTGACTCTTTTCTATTCAGGATATGGCTTCTCATTTTCTGGTTTAGCTCTGGTTTGAGTGAGGTTGGAGGCTTTGAATTAGTTTTGTGAAGATTTTGAGCTTGGGACTTCACTGGAACTCTCTCCCTGATCCTTAAGTCTGAACTTTGACCTGCTGAATTCAAGCACATGTACCTTCAGAATGAGCATTGAGAAAATCATAATGCCTGAATACAATAATGCTTAAAACAGTGGAAAAAGCTTCTTGTAGAGCATTGCTCTGATTAAAATAAACATTTATCTGATTGTGGACAGACAAGGGCCGAATTAGGCTAATTCAATTAAATTTATCAGTTTAATAAATGGCTAGCTGGGGCAGGGTCCAACTGTTTCGCAGTCTTGTGTGGCTGCAGACAGCTTATTATTACGTCTTGAACTACACACATTCTCACGCCTTAGCCTTTAGCATCCTTATTCAGATTGATGCTAATGGGCCAGTCTCAGCCCTCCATGCAATTACAATAACGAACTGGCTGCGTCCGCACAGAGCAGATGAAGAGAGATGAGCTTTAATAAAATTTCTTCTATAGGCCCACATTAACGGTGTTGCCGTTTAAGCCCCTCTAACGAGACAAATCTTGTCAGGATAATGGGGGTTAATTTGCCAGAGGCACCCCCCCCCCAACCCCCAACCCCTAACGGTGCAAAGTCTCAGGAAAAAGAATCTAATTTAATGTTCCTTGGAACGTATTGTGAGGGATAACATATTCTAGAGTTCATTGTCATTTTTATCACAGTAAGAGTATTGGAATCTTGCAGCCAGTAACAACACCTTTCAAAAACCATCTCTAAATGCATTATTCTCCAGCTGTGAATGTATGTGGAACAAATACTGTAACCACATACAGTCCTATTTACGAATTCAAATACTAAAACACCTTTTTCTTGCTCTCCTAACAGACAGCCAGAATTATGATACTAATTTTGATTTTTATTATGAATTCATGCTTGTCCAGTTGGTTCCTGTCAAAAATTCAACAGTCTTTCAATTAAATTTTAAAATAAAAAGATTTTTTTTTGTGCAAGGTTGTGGAATATGTATATATATATACACACATATATATATATATATATATATATATATATATATATATATATATATATATATATATATATATATATACAATAACAACTTATTCATTGTTGTTAAAGGTTGTGGAAATAGAAGGACATAGACTAAACTAGTAAGTATAGAAGCCCTGAACACACATTAATAATATTAACATTTTAAGCAAAATAAACAATATAATTAATTAGAATGAAAAAAACAAAACACTTTTTTATATTTTTCTTCTAGTATTACTGCTAATAAGTCAATACTATTACTATTAATACTAACATATTACAATTTTTAATTACATTTTTAATCAATTGTGTGCTTATGTAACAATTATTCACATGTTGTCATTTCTTCGAGCTGTTAGTGAGAAGGAGACAGAAAGAAGCAGCTTCCTGTGCCTGTTTACAGACTTGTCTGCCCTTGGCGCCCCGGACACCCAGCACTACACAGCTGCCCCTATTTACATCCAAAGTTCACACAAATAAAATTTTACTGGGCTGTAATTTCTGTGTAAAAATGTAGAACCTCTCAGTTGAGTGAAATCAGCCATGTAAACCCCTCCTTGCACCTCCTTCCACTTTTTAGCTGCCATAGCACAGTACATCTCATTAAAATCAACTCGGTCATGACATCACGTCACAGAGTCGAGGATGTGCTTGTCACTAATTTTTAATAATTCTTATAAAAGATACACAGATATTTGGGAGCATATTAAAGACAGATAAACAGCCATATGTTTGTTTTGTGGGTTGGATAAAATGCACATTATTATACCAAAAAAGACACAATAGACTTATTCATTAAAAAAAGAAACACAAAGTTGAACATTATCAGTCATCAATTGTGATGCATGGTTGGCTGGTTGGGGGCACAAATTTAAAGTAGTTGGTGAGTTTACCTGATGCTGCTGATGTGCAGGGCCTTTTCTGCCTAGATCTGGAGAGTCTACGTGACCGACTACTGCTGGCGCCATTTTGTGAGGCAGGCACACTCTCAAAGTCTGTACTACAGTTTAAACCGGTCTGCTCTGTACTACCCTGTAATAATGTGTTGTCTGGAACAGTGCTGCTCACAAGGTCTTCAGACAATGTCCTCTTTCCCTGCCCTAAACCAAACAGATCCTCCAAAAGAATGCTGGCTGTGCTGTTAGCAGGAGGATGGCTGACTTCTGCAGGTGATTTTTCCACCTCAGTAGTCTCTTCTTTCTCCTCCCCATCTCCTTCAAAAAGCTCAGGGCTGTAGAAGATACTTTGTTCATCCTCTTCGGTGTCATCAAGGTCCATTCCACTGGTGTTCTGCTTCAAGGTAGAGTTAGGGATCACAAAGAGCTGCTCATGTTGAGGTTCAAATGAGCTGTCATTTAGGACAGGAGCACCATTTATTTGGTGCTTTGGTGCCACAGGAAGCACAAGTTCCTGCTGAACTTGCTTGTCATTCACTGAATTCACATCCTGCTCGGATTGAAAAATAGAAGTCTTAAATTGGCTACTGACTGGAGAGGAGGTGAAGAGATGGCCTGTAGGCCATGCTATTCTTTGGACATTACGTTCTCTGCTTGGCAATGTGATTGGTTCAGAAGGATGCTGTATATTCTTTTGGTCACCTGTTGAAACAGAAAGACACAAAGACATCGTGTGACAATTATACAAAACTATTGGGTATGCCTCAAAGCAGAAATTTTTGGTTAAAACACTACAGTCAGCATTGTACCAAAGACAAAACCTGTTTGAGGGCTAGCTTTGATTAAGTGGTGGAGCATAGGGTCTCTGATAATTGTGTGGGCTTTATTTTTGGGTATTCAGTATGGTTTGTGTGTCTGAATGAGTGGAGTCCCTGATTTGTTCTCAAGTGTGCGCAAATACTCATGCTCAATCTACCACAAACAAAGGTCAAGGGGATTTCATTAAAAGCAACAGTCAGACATCTGCTCATCCCAATTCTGTTCAGTCAGTCAGGGGCCAGAATCTGACAGGGGCAATGAGGAGTGAAGAGTATGTACAGTACACACGCATACATGTACTTACCACATAAACGCACACTCACTTACCAGATGGTTTTACCTAAAGGTACCCAATGTTAAAGGAATAGTTGACCCAAAAATAAATTCTGCCATTCCCTCATGTTGCTCTTAATCTTTTCTTATACTTTAATTCTGTGAAAAACTAAAGGAGTAATGCTGAAGAATGCACTGGCTACTCGTTTGCATTCACTACCTTTCAAAAGTTTTGGGTCAGTAAGGTTTTAATTTTAATATTTTTGAAAGTCTCTTATCCTCACTAGAGTTGCATTTATTTTATAATATTTATAATAAAGTGTAAATTTAAAATTTAAATGACAAAATGTAATACTGAAACTGAATTTCATCAGCCATTGTTCAGTGTCACATAATCCAACAGAAATCATTCTAATGTGGTGTGCAAGAAACATAAAACTTATTATTATCAATGCTGAAAACATTTGGTTTAGTGGAATTTTTGTGGAAACCATAATACTTTTCTTCAGGAATCTTTCAAGAATATAAAGTTCAAAAGATCAGCATATATTCCAAATAGAAATTTTGTAATATAAATGTCTTAATTTTAACTTGTGTTCAATTTAATGCATCCTTACTGAATAAAAGTATTGATATTAATAAAAACTAAATATATTTTATTACCATTAATAAAAATTGTTAATAAAACAACAACAAAAATGTACAGACCTCAAACTTTTGAACGGCAGTGTATATAGTGAATTGGGGATTTGTGCTGTCAAAATAAACAAAAATGACTTGTGCTGTATTCAAAATCTTCAGAATCCATACAATCTCGTTTCTCCATTTTTGGTTCCACAAAAGGAAAAAGGTCATTTTCGTTTACAGTATTAGGGGTGCAACAGATCAAATTATTCACGGTTCGGTTTATCACGGTTTTAGGGTCACAGTTTCGGTACGGTTCAGTATGTCAGGGAAAAAAGGACTACTGTCAAATAAAAATAAAGAAAATAAGAACAAATAATCAAACTACAAGCAAAAGCACAAATAAATACAATAGAGCAAAGATACAAATAAAATCAACAGTGCTTTTCAGGTTTTTCAGGGTATTTAACAGTAGTTTTCAGGTACAGAATTTGAATAAAGTAGCTAATCAAATGTAAAACAACACTGCATATAATCCTCACACTGCATATAATCCTGTATAAATTAAATAAAGATGAATCATTATTAATCATTAAGTTACAAAATCTATTTGGTCAAGAGCAATGAGTGATTTCCTTGTCTTTTGTTGTTTGATTAACATTAAAAGCACATACAGGCAGCAGGAATATTATGCTGCTGTCACTTTAAGACATAATGCACGGATCAGTACACTGACACTGAACACGTGTTCTTTCTCAAGTGTTTAAGTTCACTTAAGATATAACCTACTAGGATACTCGCCAAGATGGGCATGTTGACATAATTTTTGTATGAATTTGTCCGTTCAAACGCAAGACGCAAGAGAACTCAATATTTGATTTTTGAGAATAATCATAATAATTTTGATATTTGAGAATTACAGAGAACAGTCACACCCCTAGTAAGTAAATGGTTTTTCATTTTTTTGGGTGAACTACTCCTTTAAACAACATGAAGAGCAAGTAGTAAATAATTCAAAAAGGCCTCATTATAAAAGACAGAAATAAAAGAATTTCATGGAAATGATGGATCTTTAATGAAGTGAAGCAGGACACTGTTGGCAGTTATTCATCATCACCAAATACAGTGTCTTCCTTTAGAGCACTAATGAGAATGTTAAACAAAAAACTATTAAGGCAATATCGTTAAGTTTCCATCCAAGTCATATACCTGATTCAGAAGACCTGCTCTCAGAGTTGGCTGCCCACACCTCGGTGTGTAGGTTTGGCGGTGCAGGCTGAGGGTCAAATGGCTTGTGGGGGGTGATTTTCTCAGGAGGGGGAGAGGTAACATTGGAGGGGCTTGGGTATTGAGGGACAGCCTGAGATTGTGTCCCTTCGAAGGTCTCTACTGCCCCCCGCTGGCCTTGAGAAAAGGACTCCAGGGACTGCATGGCGCCAGTGAAGGTGTCATGGTGCCTCACTAGCTGACGCACCCACTTTGACAGGCCTGAGAGAACAGGACAGCAGCGTTTGACAAACATTTAACCACTCTACTTGACCACTATTTTCATAACACATTACCACAGCGCTGTCAATCCGTGTAGATTTTCAAGTAATGAATGTTTTCAACCCATCACTGTTACATGTAAAAGAGCAAGACCTTATGTACACATTATCTGGCCGCAGTCCACAGTCTAACATATCAAAGCCCCTGCAGTAGGTCATTATCTCCATCTAGTGATGCAGAAATGGAACTACATCTGGGTGATACAATGACAAAATAATTTTTAGAGATTCTGCACTACCTGTGATGTATTTGTTTGGGTTCGTCTTAAACCGGTCATCTACCAGTATAAGTGCCCCCCAGTCATTTCGATGTCGTATACACCTGAGGTCAGCAAACATATCGTTACACCAAACTGATCTTATTTGAATCATGTAAGACTAATTGCATAAATATCAAATTCATGTGGCTTTTACCTTCCGAGTGCCTGGTTTAGTGCCCGATATGCTTGAATCTCGTACCAGCGGCCACCAGGCAGAAGTCCTCGTGACTTGGCATGTTTGTCATTATATTTCATCTTCAGTTCAACCTGCAATGCAATGCAAAAAACAAAACAAAAAAACAATGACTCAAACTAAAGTAGCCTCTAAAAACAGAATTTTAGGTGATGGTCAGGGTACAAGAACCAGGGTTCCCACACCCACACATTTTGGAAAATGAATTTTTATGATGTTTGTAATTGCTGCATGAACAAAAGCAGAATGATACATGACACTATTCAAAAGTTTGGGGGCAGTAAGATTTTTTTAAAGGTATTAATATTTTTTTCAGCAAGGGCATAATAAATTGATCAAAAGTGACAGTAAAGACATTTATAATGCTACAAAACTGTTTTCAACATCGATAATAATAAAAGAAAACTGTTTCATGATCACCAAATCAGCATATTAGAACAATTTCTGAAGGATCAATTGACACTAAAGACTGGAGAAATGGCGGCTGAAAATTGAGCTTTGCCAACAAGAATAAAGTGCATTTTAAAATATATATAAAAATAGAAAACAATCATTTTAAACTGTAATAATTTCAAAATATTACTTCCCCTGCATTTTCATTAAATAAATGCAGCCTTGGTGAGAAAAACTTCATTAAAAAACATTATAAAATCTTGCTGACCCCAAATCTTTGAACAGTTGTCTATACATACAAATTTCCATGACTTTTCTATGATTTTTTTTCTTATTTTATTCATTTAGAGGCCAATATGAAATTATGGAAAATATGGTTTTATATACGCAGGGTTTTCCAGGACCACGGAAACCCTGTGGAACTCCCGAATGATGAACAGATTCCATGCTGAGCAAAATAAACAAACAGTATATCATTAGCTGAGCGCTGAGTAGTGGTACATTTTCAGGTTTTGTAACTGGAAGGTTGCTGGTTTACTCTCCTCAAGGAGCAATTCAAGAGCCAATACTTAGACATTCTGCTTAACTTTGCCTTTGTGTTTCACCGAAGAAAGAAAGTCATACAGGTTTAAAATGACAGTACATTATGGCAGAATTTTTGTCATGTACAAACAATGATTCAATTTTAAACTTAGTAGACAGTATACATTTTTCTTCATCAACTTCACATATCAGAAGGCCCGACAGGCCGCACCTGGGAATCAGGCAGCTGGGTCACCCATACAGAACTAATTAGATTAACACTGGCAGGAGGTAGGACTGGTGAGGGGGTGATCTGCAGAGGCAAGACTCCCCTGAAGATGACACCCTGCGCCTGAAGTGCTTTCATACTTGCCTGCCCACACCCGCTGATCCATTGCAAAGAGGCGGAAGAAAGACCCCACCAGACAATAGGCATCTGCTTTGCCATAAAAATGCCAGGGAGGCATCCATCAATTTTCACCCACTGCCCTCACGGTTTTAATGCTAACCTTTTTGAATTGACAAGTGAAAAGTTCAAATTCTGTCTGATGGGACAGGACGGCAGAAGCCTTTAACTATTTATGACAGGTACTGTGTTTCAGATGCCAAAACCTGAACAAGGGCATGACCGTCGCAGGTAAGACCTGTCTCTTGTACACATCGGCTCTGCATCATCTGCGATGTTGTCACACACCTTAATCAGGAATATTTAGAAACACATGGACACGTTGATATAGCCTACACATGGGGCTGAATAGAAGAGCAAACACTTAAGCATGAGTGAATCCACCATTTGATGCACAATCTCAATCTCTAACCCACTGGAAGGGTTAAAAGCATCTGGACAGAGATCCTGTTGTCAACTAAAGGCCGTTACCCCAAGGCGAACTGTCATCTAAATCCAATCAGAGTCTATTTCACTATCAAGGCCTTCACCTCCTAGTACCATGTCAACACTCAATCCGACATGACAGCTTGCATATGTGAAAAAGCCAATTCTCGCTGCTAGCCAAATCTCCTCAATGTGCAAGAAACCACAAGCTGGAAGGGATTACGTAAAATGTCAGGAGATAGCCCACTCTCACATCAGCTTCAACCTCTTTACCTGTTCATCCTTAAAAACAGACATTTGACCAAGAGGCATGCATTGCAGCAGAGCGGAACACTGCTGCCATTGTGCCCATCACTGTTACTCTCGTAGCCCGCTGTCTGTCTGTGTTAGGTCACACTAAGAGTTCTCGGCTCCTCAATTAAAAGGAAAATCAAAGAGAACCAAGATACAACATTCCACACAAACCTTTACAATTTAACACACTTTCCATCGTCTGTTCATTAGGCATCGAGACACAGCATCAGCTGGAATAGCCCTTTTACTGCCTTTTAAATCTGAGATTATTTTTCTTAGTGAAACAAAACATGTTCCCTCCAGTTTTTATGTTCACCAGAGGCTATTTTTATGTGTGCACCATCGGCTTACAATGCCTTAGACTGTTTAAAGTTCACCTTTGATCTTGCTCTCAATAACGCACCAATAAAAGCAATACTCTCATTTTAGAGGCACTTTAATAGCTTTTCTGTCTATCTGGGAAGACTGTGCAGGGATCCACTCAACAGGACCTCTACTCTGACTGGAGAGTAGAAAGTAAGTCACAAGTCACAATGAATTTAAGTATGTGTGTACAGTCCTGAAAGTTCAAGAAATAAAATGAAACAAAATCTAGATTTTTTTCAATTTCTGAAGAAAATTGCATCAGCCTTTTATAAACTCACTGCCATGAATGAAGCGTTTTTTTGTACTTTGTTGCTATGATGTTCTGAGTGGCTGTTTAATGGCCCTGTGAGTGTCGATGCAAGCATTAATTTGCTTTGGACAGAGTAACCATTGCACTCTGACAGTAAATAGTATCAGTGTCCTCTCTTTACTTTGCATTAATAGGGTCATGTCCTTGATATCCCCAGGGGTCATCTCCACCCCCAGGCGTCATCTCCACCCCCAATGCACTCATCCAAAGGAGAGGCAACATCTTGTATCAAAGCTCAAAAAGCTTGCATGCAGGCTGTCAGTTTATGTAAACGTAAGACAGTCGTGTTGTTATTTGCTTATTGTTGAGTGAACGGTTTCCCAGCATAAACAACAAATAGAATAAGATGGACGTATAAAAATGCGTTTATAAAATAGTTTCCACTTTTTAGTGAACAGATTTCCATGACCTTTCCAGCCATTTGTGATTACAGATCAAATTTTTTGAAACAACATTTAGATTCAGACGGATTTGCCATTAAGTCATTTTGAAAAATAAACCACTACTGTTCAAACTGTTTTTTTTTTTAAAGAAATTATTACTTTTATCTAGCAAGGATGTATTAAAATACTTTTAATATTTCTTGAGCGCCAAATCAGCATATTAAAATTATTTCTGAAGGATCATGTGCTATTGAAGAACAATGGCTTTTGAAAATTCAGCTTTCCCATCACAGGAATAAATTACATTTTAAAATATATTAAAACAGAAAACAGTTATTTTCAATTCTAATAATATTTCACAATATTACTATTTTTTTTACTGTATATTTGAACAAATAAATGCAGCCTTAAGCATAAGAGACATCTTTTAGAAACAAACAACAACAACAAAAAAACTTAAGTGTATATTCACAATAGACATTTGAATTATTTGAAATCATCACCATGGGAACCCTGAAAAAGATATGTTGAACAATGAAATTTTGTGGATAGACTTCTCTCCCAATCGAAAAAAAAAAAAACAAAAAAAAAAAGTTCTCATTTAATAAATAGCATTAGCTCAAGAAACAAGTTTTAAAGAGTAGACTAAAACTCCTTCACTATCCTTCAACTTTTTAACATGTACTAGGAAAATGAGACAAAGCATTATCCAGTGTCAGTGGTAGAGGTATTGAGGGGAAATCGAGGGCAGTAAACAAACACGTTTGAGTGCTGTCAACCACTTCATGTGGCATTTGAGACAAGGAGAAGCATTACGGTTGGCCAGGTGCACTAGAAACCCCCGCTTCCTTGCTCCTCACCCCTCTGGCACATCAACTCATCGCTTGTCCGCAACAAGCCAGATGATTAAAACCTACCTCAGAACCCTCCAAAACTCATCCAAAATGGCAAACTCAATCGACCTTCACTGGAGCAGAAGTGAAAAAAAAAAATCAAAGGCCTTCCCCAAAGGTAAGGGTACAACCACGCCAACAGCTTCCGCTAAGGTGAAGGGCTCGGAAGTGTCAATCATCTGTACATATCCCCACGGTGACAGACCCAGTTAGGAAAGCTTCAACATACTCTGACAGCAAGGTAGAAAGAGGGGGAAGCTTAAAGGTCAGGTCTATCTGCTAAGGACAGGCAAACCACAGCACAATCACTACTGAATTCATTTACGGATCACAGCAAAGGGGGAACAGTTCACATAACTGCCAACAATGTAACTTTTTCAAGATACAAATACATATGAAGTCACAAATGATACTGCAGGGTTGAACTAAGGACAAAGAAAAGTGAAAAAGTTTTAATCAGTTTATAAAAAGACTAGTGGCCTTGCAAAGATACTCTCTGAGGGGAATTTTACCATCGGTTCACAGCTGATTAAGCAACTTGCATGTGTCAAATATTGACTAACAAAAACTGCATCCAGTTGTCTAGAACTGTGGTTTTCTTACTTAGTATATGAATATCTTAAATCAAGATGCTTTCACTAGATAAGTAAAATGACATAAGATATTCTTTCTTGTTTTCTGGGAAAAAATCTAAATGATGTGAGTAATTTATCTGCCAATGGGGTAAGAAAATAATCTTGTTTTTGTTTGGGACAGTAACAAGAAACAAGATTTCAAACTGAAACGATTATTTTTCATACTCCATTGGAAGATAATTTTGCTTGTTTGTTTAAGCAAAAACACACTTCATTTTGATTTTATTTTCCGGAAAACGAAAAAATATCTTATGTCATTTTACATTTTACTATCTAGTAAAAGCATCTTTATTTAAGAATTCGGTCCCACTTTATATTAGGTGGCCTTAACTACTATGTACTTACATCAAAAAAATAAGTACAATGTACTTATTGGGTTCATATTGAATTGCAAAACACTTTTGCTGCTATTGAGGTGGAATACGGGTAAGGTTAGGGAAAGCTTTGCTGGTATGGGTAGGTTTAAGTGTAGGGGTAAGGTGTAAGGGATGGGTCAACAGTGTAATTATAAATGTAATTACAGAAATTAATTACAGATGTAATTACGTGCAGGTATTTTAAAAATATAAGTACGATGTAAAAACATGTATGTACACAATAAGTGCACTGTATCAAATGATTAATGTAAATGTAAGTACACAGTAGTTAAGGCCACTTAATATAAAGTGGGACCAAGAATTCTTACATATTTAGCCTGGAAACAAGACAAAACACTAAATAAGAAAAACATTTTTGCAGTGTAGAGTTTCCTTGGTTACCTCTCTAAACAAAGCAGCACCAGCGCTGCACTTATAAACACTACTTTAATAGGCATCATACGGAGGTAAGATTAAAAGAAAATGTCATCAAAACTTTTGTGAAGTCAGTCAGTTCCTTTAGAAATGCATTCATATAAGCCCCCACCCCAATTTAATGTGTAGAATTGTCTTCCAATATTCTGAGCATCGCAACAGTGAGCTTGCTCTGCCTGGTTTCTCTGCTCTTCTCTTTGCGTCCATCTTCAGCGTGTCCCATCTCTGGCCTCTGTTAATGTCCACACAAATTAGTCTACATTTTGGGAAATGATTGCAATGCATTTTGTGTGCAAGTCCGGGACAAAAAACGGTGCATCTCTACTACTGGCAACCCTTCACCTGAAGCTCTAATGAGGAGAACACGCTCCCATGTTAGGGAAAGAAGAGAAGAGAGTGGAAAAATTCTGGATTTTTTAAAATAAAGTAGTTTGAACCATACACACATTTTCACTGCATTATTGTATACACACCAGCCGCTGCTGACTTTTCATTTTTGCCGCAGCTCTCAAAGCTGGTGTGAACAAGCTCGCGTCTTTTGCGTCATAAAAATGTGATCAGTTTATGTGATCGGCAAACTGAGAGACCACGTATAGAATCAAAGGAAGTAATTGACAACATTTTCGGATAAGTGGCCGATCATTTGGAGCGTTCATAGAAACTATACAATAAGGTTTTTCGTATCCATGTTTGACCTCAAAGCATATAAACTCTTGCGCCCCACCCCCGCGAACTCTGGTCTGGGAACCACTGATCTAGAACACCTACTAAACCAATAAACTTTGAGGCCAGGCATTACAGTGATTTTACCACGATTATTGGATGGAATAATTTGTGCTTTTTAAATGTTATGCTTTTACTTCTGTTAATTATATCTGCTATTTTCTGAAAGATCATAGATGAGATTCATTCATCATCAGATCATAGAGATAACCAGATGATACTAAGAGGACCTGGAAAAACTAAGAAACATGTCAAATACATGCAGTTTTAATCCTGATATGCTTTTTTTCAGACCATTACCTGCAAATCTTTGATATTGGGGAATGGGATACCAATAGTAACCACTGCTCTGGCATTGTCATCGGTGAAGTCTAAGCCCTCGCTCACCTTCCCTCTGCAAACAGCTACAAGTAATGCTCCATCTGGGAAAAGAAATCATAATCAACACACAGACAACACATTTAAACTAGGCATTTGGAGTAAATCAACACCAACCTCTGTTTTCACTGTTGGCTACTGTTCCTCTGATGGCCTCATAGTAGGTCTGCAGCAGCTCATCAAAATCACCCTTGCCACCACCACGTGGCTCAGTGATCACAGTCTTTCGCTCCTCAAGCTTGTCCCACAGACCTGTGTTCATCCAGCGGTCCCTCAGTTTATCCAACATCTTATCAAATACAAAAATCGTTTATTATTTGCAGTTGATCCCCCAAAACAACACAATCCAATACTTTTAGTATGTAATATAATATTTAGTAGTTACATTAGGATATAATATTCAGTCTATAATAATATGCAAGTTCACTAGGGTACCATAAATCTTTTTTTATTATTTCTATTCGGGTGCAAAACATTAGCAATTAGTGTAGAGTAATAATAGGAATGAGTTAGAATGGTAAACAGGGATGCTTTTAATAACAAACATAATGAAAACCAAATTCTGGAACGCAAATGTCTGATTCAAAACTGCAGCATCCATGTGGCCCCCATTAAAAAAACAAAAAAACAAGACTCAGTTGAAGAGGAATGTCTGAACCCTGGGTTGCTCAGTAATTCATAGTTTAATAAATGCAGACCTCCTGTTTGCATTGTAAACAATTTGCTGGTTTGGACCTTCTTTTTGTATTTTTAACGAATAATACACATTGCACACTAAAAGCCTGAGAACGAAAGCTCACAGCAAGACACAGGAAGTTTCTCTTCTGTCTTCTCTCTAGTTCCCGTTACTGAAAACAGATAAATTGTGAGTATAAACTCTGTTCATAATAAAAATCACTGTTATAGTGCTATTGTCAGTGACTCCCAAGGGAGGAACACTGATCTAAAAGCTCTCCCTCACAGTGAGCAACTCTTGTCTCTGCTTTACGCATTTTCCTCTCGAATAGGCATGCCTTTACAATCCAAGAGAATCTTCACTGGCTTGGAAATGTGTTAGAAGGGTCAAGCAAAAGTTCTTCTTGTGATCAGCAAAAAAACTTCTCATGACTGCAGGAATTTGTGGCTTCATTCAGATAAACAAAAACAAAGAAAAAAGAAGTGCCTCAGGGCTCGGTATTAGGATCATTACACTTTTGTTGTTTTCAAAGGACAGAAACATTATGCATGCACACACTTTACTAAAGAAGACATTAAATTCACAACTATTAAATATTAAATCCCATCTGAGGTGGCTGAGACTTCTGCACCATGAAAACAATTTTACACACGGATGTGACTGTGAAGTGAAGCAAGCACCAATTTCATCAGGTCTGTGCTTATAGGAACAAACAAGCAACTTGTCTTCAATAAAACATGACACTTGTGCTGAAGCTGCAACATAAACTCGTAAATGTTACCATTTCAAAGACTAACAATCGCTGCAAATCCGATATGAATAAAAGGTGAATTATTAAAGCATTCTCTCAGTAGACTGCCAAAGGAACAAAACAACCATTATACACACTGTACTTGGAGAAAATTCAGATTTCTGCAGAAGAGTTCATGACAAGAGAAGCAGGAGGACAAGAGAAAAAACAGGAAAAGCTGAAACAAAAAAACATGACTAATTTAGACAAATACCACTGATGGGTTTGGATGCTGTATTCGGCATCTTAAATTCTCCTTAAGGGTCAATGTTATTAATTTGTGCTTGGCCTGAAGTGTAACCTGATGATGACCTGAGCATAACAGGATAATAAAATACTGCCCCTTAAAAGACAGGGACACATGCAAGCACAAAGACTCCTTGTATAAGCTTGTTGTTTATATTCCCAGAGCTGTAATTTGTAAAGCCTTATAAAAGCGGGCGAAATACAATACAGTGCCACTCCAGGAGTCCCTTGGCTCAAAGGGTAATGGTCTTAATGCTTTTATCTCACAGACACTGTGAGTAAACATCACTCTATGTCTGCTTCTATTCATTCATTTCATTACAGGCACATTTTCCACATCCCTCATTTTGACAGACTACAGCCATAGTTTGAAAACCCAAAAGAGAAGCCAATTAGCAATGGGGTAGAAACTAGAGATTATCTCAAGAATCTACAGACTCAAAACTACATATTTTTTCAAAATCTATCTATGCTTGATCTCCACCAATTTGTACTGCACTAACTAAAAAACGCTCATGCAAGTAAGCAAAACACCACATTTAATCTATCAATTAATCAATCAAATCAAATCAAAAAAAAAAAAAAAGGGAAGAATTTAACCTGCCTTTAAAAAACATCAACAATGATAGAATAAATGGACAGCATCCAATGTTGCCAATAGAAATTAGGCACTGCAAGTGTACACTTCTGTTTTAAGATGTTTGGACAAGGATTGGGAGTTTGTGGGGGTGGTGGTGATGGGATGAGCACATGGCCTTCATGCCTAATTCATAGGCATTATCTGACAAGAGCAGCGCTGTTTCCACAGGGCCTAGACCAGGACACAGCAGAATGAAAATGTCAATCTGCACACTTGGCTGAGGCTCAGGTGCACAAACATGGCAGAAGTGACCCTACACCATCCCTTTCTGAGGTCAGTGACAGTGCCATCAAACAGATGGCATGCTCAAAGACGACATGAGCGCACTAGTACCAAACAAGCTCCGACAAATGATAAGAGGCATTTAACCTCACATCCTCATTCCACTGTGTACATCTGGAGAATGACAATCACAGTCTAACTTCAGATAAAAAGGTTTAAGGACTAATACAATTATTTCCAACTGTAATATTACAGTAAAGTGTGAGAATGTCTGACAACACAGAACTAGGCTACATCTAACCATCAGTATGAGTGTATAAGGCGTGTAGCCCCACTTCTGACACCTCATCTCTCACACTGCTCCCGAGGGTTGGGAGCTCACGACAGCAGTCACCCAGTCTCATGCCTTATTCAAGGCCCCCTTACAGCAGACCAGAATCTCACATCTTCAGAACTCTGCAGCAGACTAACATTATCAGCAAAAGACCACAAAACGTTGTTCATCCAGTCAGTTGCATTTAATGACTGACAGTTGTATTTAAGAGCTGACCATGATCCTGAACATAAATCAGGAGGCAGAAGCGAATCAACAGGAGAAAGCAGCAAATCAAATGTCTGTATAATCAGATAACTTCACAATCCACTTCTCTAAATGTTAAGTAATGCCTGTTACCATAGTAAATATCAAAGCACAACAATCTTGAATATGCTATATTAACTATTGATATTTCTATCTAATGGTGGTTAAACAACCATAATTCTTAGCAAATAAACAAAATTATTAGCGTGTCAGTGGGACTGAAGAGATTTGCAAAAATTATGTAACCATCTTAATGTGAGTAAATACTCAAACTTTTGGCAATAACCAGACTATTGGTGTATATGAAAATTTGGATGCAGTTGAAAAGCTCACATCTCAGATGTCTACATAAGAATGGGTTAACACGTCAAGAGAAGTTGTTGATAAAACAAAGTGGAGTAAAGACTATCTAGCAAACATCCAGAGGCACAACAAAAGCTGAATAATTCATTGTGGTATTTCGACTAAATATATGCATCACTCAGCTTGTGTCACCATGCTAGATTAAGTCGACCGGATGCAGTTCTCCGAGGGGACATGGAGGCGAGGTGGCACAGAGGCACAACTGTGTGTGTCTCTCTCACGCTCTCATTTCCTCTGCCACCTACACTACTCTTTATTCTGCTTTTCTTCAACCTTGATGCCATTTTGTCATGTGGCAACACATTACTGTTTTTTTCTTTGCAAAAGGCCTCTAAATAATGGACAAACTTGGTTGTAGGGTGGCATAAATGAAACATAGCGCCCTGGTGGCGGCAGGAGAAGACGTGTAACTGCTGTAAATAATTCAGCTGCAAATATCACAGTCATGATCACGCCAAGGACGGAGCAGAGTGGCGCCCCTGCCACCTGCCAGCAAGCACCGACACTCCTCAGTGCTGACGCGGAGCAGGCTATTAGTGTGAGGCCAACAGTGAGAACTAAACAGCACAGATTAAAAACAAAACAAAAAAAAGTTATATTAAATCTATTTGGAGATAAGAGACGTTAGTGGTGGGACACTAATAGCTTGGCTTCTAATAGCGCCCAGAATATGGTTCATTTATATATAATATTCAACCTTTCCAAACTTTATGAAAGATTATTTTTCTCCCACCCCTAATAACTATGTATATAATAAATTTAAAAAGTTACTTCTTAACTAGTTCTTGAAATATATAATCTCTCTCTCTATCAATATAAGCAATGTTATATATTATATACAATTATGTTATGAACATTGTAAACAATAATGAAAATGTATTTAAAATTATATATTTTAAACATTAAAATAATATAAAATGAAAATACAGTGCTCAGCATAAATGAGTAAACCCCTTTTGAAAAATGACATTTTAAACAATATCTCAATGAACACAAAAACAATTTCCAAAATGTCTAGACTAAGTTTTATATAACATCTGTTTAACTTATAACATGAAAGTAAGGTTAATGATATAACTTGGAGAACAAAATTTTACTCAAATTAGGGTGATTCAAAAATCAATACACCCCACTGAAAGTCTCTGGAGCAAAGCTAAATTTTAGACTACAAATGTCTAATTTAACAAGAATTCAACCACAGGTGAGTCTAATTATTCATTACACAGCTGTCCAGCAGACAGTTGACGATAAAAGGATGTTAAAACCCCTTCCCATTTCATGCTGTCAGCAATGGCACCACATGGAAGAGAAATGTCACAAGACCTGAGAAAGAAAATAATTTCTTTACACCAGAAGGGTGGAGGCTACAAAAAGATCAGTAAAGCTTTACTTTTCAGCCAGAATACTGTAGCAAAAGTTGTACAAAAAATTTAAAAAGATAGAACTGCAACCATCTCACAGAGACGTCCAGGTCGTCCACGGAAGTTAACACCTCGACAGGAGCGTCTTCTGATGAGAAGGGTTGAAGAAAATCGGCATGCAAGTTCACTGCAGTTATCTAAAGAAGTAGAAAGCCAAACTGGGGTGACTATTTCCCGTGACACAATAGGGCGTACACTGCAGAGGAATGGCATGAACGGGTGCCGTCCACGAAAGAAGCCTCTCCTTAAGCCCAGGCACAAAAAAGCCCGCCTAGAGTTTGCCAGGGCCCATGCTGACGAAGATGAAGATTACTGGGACTCTATGCTCTGGAGTGATGAGACCAAGATAAATGTTTTTGGAACTGATGGCTTCAAAACTGTATATTGTCGCAAAGGTGAGGAATACAAATGCATAGTGCCTACAGTGAAACATGGTGGTGGCAGTGTCCTTATGTGGGGTTGCATGAGTGCTGCTGGTGTCGGGGAGCTGCATTTCATTGATGGCATCATGAATTCACAGATGTACTGCTCTATAATGAAAGAGAAGATGCTACCATCACCCCGTGCCCTTGGTCGTCGTGCACTTTTCCAACATGACAATGATCCTAAACACACATCTAAGGCCACTGTTGGATTTCTGAAGAAGAACAGGGTGAACGTGATTCATTGACTCCTGATCTGAACCCAATCGAACACCTATGGGGAATTCTGAAGAGACAAGATGAGCATCACTCTCCATCCTCTCAAAAAAGAGGTCATTCTTGAAGAATGGAAAAAGATAAATGTTGCAAAATGTTGCCAACTTGTTCATTCCATGCCTAGAAGACTTGGTGCTGTCATTAAAAATCATGGAGGCCATACAAAGTACTAGATGTAGTAGTTTTTGTTGTGGGGTGTACTCATTTTTGCATCACCCTAATTTGAGTAAAACTGAAAAATGTGTAATCTAAGTTATATTATTAACCTTACTTTCATGTTATAAGTTAAACAGATGTTATATTACACGTAGTCTTGTCAACATTTTAGAAATTGTTTTTGTGTTCATTGAGATATTGTTTAAAATGTTACTTTTCAAAGGGGGTTTACTCATTTTACGCTGAGCACTGTATATATGATATAAATATACAATATATATATACACTGTATGTGTAAAATCACATATTTACAAAATAAAATATGTAAAATATACAAAGCAAAATCACTAATAAAACAAACGAACAAATAAACAAAGTATTTCTGTAATACAATTACCTTGGATCACACGTGCTACAGTATCTCTACTAATACTGTTGAGACTGCATTTATGGCTATGCCTAGGAGACTGCAGACAGTATGCTGACAGGCCTTGGGGGCTCATAGCCTGCGCTCAGACCCCCTGCAGAGCACTTTGACTTTGAGAGGATGCAAGTTATATAGATACATCCACCAACCCCTCCTTTCCACCCCACTTCAAGCGCCAGGCGCCAGTTTAGATGCATCTTCACACAGACAGCTTGGCGACGTCAGTTCTAATGGCTCTTATCTTAATCTGCTTTAAAAGCATCCTGCATTTCCACAAGATCTTTTCACCTTTCCGAGCCCACATTTAATAAGCAGGCCATCCTAACTGTTTAGCCCTTCTTGTCATAAGGTCATGCCAGAAAATACAGGCTGCTGCGGTTAACAGGGGTCCAACTGAGACAGGTTGGAAGCTGCAAAACCACATCTTGAGAACTGTAAAGGGCCTGCGTGTGCGAGTTATGAATGATAATGCTGGGGGGACTGGGGGTGGTATAGCACAATTGGTGCCATGGGGACAAATGTCCAGAACAGACACATATCATACACATGGTCCCTAGCAGAAAGGAGAGATAGTGATCAAGCAGTAGTGGAGAGGTGTCTGGAGACTACAGATGCTCTGGTCTGCTCCTCCTCAGACGGGACTCTCAGGCTCCGGAACTTCCACAGTCTCCAATGAGTCCCTAAACTGCTCAATTTCCAGATTAAATATTAATCCACATGGAACATTCATACATGGACATGATATACAGTAGGGAATTTATGTGGTCAATTTATAAAGAAACTGGTTCTTGTCTTAAAGTTGGATTCTGGTAGGCTAAATATATTGGAAATGTACACTAAGTCTACATCAACACAAAGATGTACATGCACACACACAGACATTTGAGAATGTTAATCATCCCCTCTGAGGGTACATCATGACAGGCAGCTTGAATAGGGCTGAATTATTCATTAGCTAAACGAAACAAACAATGAGGAACAAAGTATTTTTCAATGGTTTTCAATAATTGAGCCTGTTACCTGAAAAGGGATACAGAAAACCATGAGCCAGCACTCAAAGGTTTGTTCATTATCCATAATACATTACAGCTACGTATTACTAGTGCATTTGGTCATCGTCTGACCGCTGCTATTGAATTTTGAAACAGCTTCTTCTGGTGTTATGACTTTCTGGATCCTCTACCCGAATGTCAGACAGCAACCACAGTCTTACACAGCACGCATTGATATTTTTACTGCAGTTCTGAGGAAACCATCAGCATGTTTAGAGAAATGCAAAATTGTGGTCTCTAAGGCCTCCCAGTGGCAGCTTTGTAGAGCTGCAGTACCAAATTGACATGACTTAAACAACAACTCATGGTTCAGAATCTTAGATTTTGATAGATTCTTTATAAGCAAATAAATATTGATGAGATTAAATGGTTAACTGGATTTTTATATTTTCTGTTGCCACAGTACTAGATTGAAGCGGGAGGTTGCCAGTGTGGTGCTATGCAGTTGCTAAGATGTTTAGGTTGGCTGCTTGGCCATTGCTAGGTTAGCTGGTACTAAAAAGTCAAAAGAGACCATTCAAAAGTCTCTATGGTTCTTAAATATCATTCATATCCTTAGCACAAATGGTGCTCCTAAATTGAAAACCTGGAGTTAGAGGTTTGTTCAAATTCTTAACCATATGTATGAGCAATACTTGTGTTGTGTTGTGATACTTGTGTTAACCAGCGCCAACAATTGCAGAGAATATTGACTGTACACACCTTGTAGGATGGCAGGAAGCAGAGAACCCCTCGACTCACTGTGTGGCACACTTTCAAAAGCAGGGCCCCTACTTCATCCTGGAAGGCAAATGTCTCTGCATGCTGAAATGTGGCACAAAGTTTACGACCCTGAGGCCCTGCACCAACTGTACCGACCCAGACCTGCAATATAAACACACACCTATTACACAACTCAGAATTTAAGTTACACTACCATTCAAAAGTTTGTGGTTATTAAGGTTTTCTTTAGATAAATTAATACTTTTATTTAGCAAGAAAAAGTAATTTTAATTTGTAATAATCTTTCACAATTTAACTGTTTTTACTGTATTTTTTGCTGGATGCACATCCTGAAAATGCTATGTTGCAATGACCTGTGACTTGCTGATAACGTGATTGGCCTCTAGCTGGATGGAGAATTTAATGCCCAGCTCAGAGGAAAAGGAACCCATGGGAGAGAGGGTGCCCGAAGTCAGCACAATACTCCGCACTGAATCGCTCAGATCTGAAAATGCCTGCAAATGACACACACCACCAACCAATACAGATTACAATTCATATTCATACTGACACCATTCAAAGTGGATTTTAAAAGTACTGCAGCAAGCATAGTTGTTCTCACCACAGCAGGGTTGAGGCACCAAAAGCTGAGGGTGTGCACTAGAGTTTTGGTGCGGGTGCTCTGTCGGCGACGCTGGGGTCGTGCAAAAAAGCCATGAGCATCGGGCGGGTCCTGCTGGGTGGTCCACATGTAGCTCTGCTGGAGAGCCACACGGTAATCATCTGCAAACCTGTACAGATTTACAAACAGAGAAATTAAGTAAAACCAATAGATGAATGTGAAATAACTGGAATTTGGGTTACAAGAGCATGTAGTAGAAGTTTATTCAAAGCTTTTAAAAAGAGACAAGGATTATCAAGCACACTAAAATACATTGGGAGTTATTTTCGTGCATTAAACTAGGGCTGGGAGATATGCCAATTATTTGAAGATACATTTGTATGATTTAGCTGGCAGTATTAAATTAGGAAACATTTATTAATCTACTAAGCTTCCTGAAGTCTGTGTCATCAGACTAGTTTCACCAATCCACAATGTCCTGCAAATTTAAATATCAGTATCAAAAAGTTTTCCATTGATTAGTTCAAACTAATCTTCGGAGTTTATTAATTAATTATTTATTACTAATTCATTAATTCATTAATTATTAATTCATTTAGTATGTTCTAGTTCTAGTATGTTCTAAGTGGCACTTTCCATGCAATAAAAACATTTTGTAAAAATATAATGTAGGTAAATATTATAACCAAGTACTGTTATACTGAAACAATTAAGTGAAAAATGTGGAAAAGCCAGTGGGAAACAAGCACTATTTATTTATAACTAAAATTCACTATTTTACTTCTAGCAGCTTATTTTGAATTTATGATTCCTCTCTAAATTTTATACTTAAAGTTTTCTTTTACACTTAAATCTTGTCGACTTTTAGGAGTAGACTAGCATTAAGATAATTTAAAGCAAAAAGACATGGACTAGATGCCATAAAACTCCAACTGCGATTTCAAGGGGACTTTAAAAATCACTGCCAAAAACCTTTTTAGAGATAGTAAGGTAAGAAGAATGATGGGTAGTTTGTGATAATGACCTGCAATTTTGTCTGAAAAGAAATTCCAGCACCATAAAGAGGCTTTTGAGCATTGACTGAGTGTTGGAGCTGATGGTGGGAACCTGCACCGTATCTTCTCTCCCGTTCACTACCCCGATCCGCTCCTCCTTCTCTAACACTGCTGCCAGGTTTTTCTACACAAATCAGATAAAAAGGAGGGCAGACTGTTAGTATACTCCTTCTGGTAAAAGGGGAGAAAGATACACAGAGGAAGAATACCTGTAGCAAAGAGAAGGTGTCTGCTGTGATGCCAAGACCATGGAAGATGCCAAGAACCTCCGTTCCTGTCCAGACCTTACAGGAAGACTCATATTCACGCTCCTCTAAGGCATTGCAGCTTTCCTGCACCCAGCTTCATAAAAGTATGGACACAAATATATAAATTAATTTCATTTCAATTATTTCAAAGAGAAATAGTTGAACTATTTAGCTCCCAATTTAACAAAAAAAAAAAAAAAACCAGATTGGTCCACATAAAGAAATATTAAAAATAGGGCTGGGACGATACATCGATTCTCGATCGATACAAAGAATCTGGATCGATCCTGATATTTTCTCTCTCTAATCGATTCTGAGATTAGTTTTAATAGCAGATGGTGCTCCAGGCTAGTTTTTAAACACACGCTCTCAAACGCTTACGAAGAAGACTGCTGGACAGCACTCGTGCGTTCAGCTGAGTCACGTAAGTTTAAATATACTTGCACCTCGCCTCAGAACACTTTTATGATGCGAGATTTATAATTCGCTTCAACCTTTTCGAACTTTATGAATGATTATTTTAGGTTTAAGTGGTGTGTGTAAAGGAACTGGAAGCAGGCAGTGTACAAGTGTTTCTAAAGCATGTATAATAGTGCCATCTGCGGTTTAAAAACTAAGCTCAGAATCGATTCGAGAGAGAATCCCGATACATCGGAATATAACAGAATTGCTCTAGATTCCTTGTATCGTGAATTGAGATTCAATGTATTGTCCCAGCCCTAATTAATAATTTTCATAAAGCAGATCTCTGACATATTACAACTCATGACGAAGCAGAATATGGATGTCCCACCGCCTATTACGTGAAACTAATGAAGAAAAGAGGGGGTCATACTTGGCAAGGCTGCAGCAGAAGGCTAGCAGTGGCCTGTGTTGATCGCGCCGAATGTTGTGTGTCACCATTCCGTCGATCTCATCACGTGCCAGCAACAGCTGAGCTTGATTCAGGGTGAAACTGGCACTCTCACGGGCACAGTCCTCTATGTTATGAGCCTCGTCCAGCACTACAATCTGCTCCTTCAGATTGATTTCCATCTGGAAAGAGGAGCAAAATGACAGTCATCACCAGATGGATACATATAAAAATCCTTAAAATATCCAAGCACTTGTTTTATCAATCTTACTTTAATTGATTTCTTTAAAATAGGGGTGATTTTTAAAATGTTTTTAGTCTCTAACACAAAAAGATATTCTTAAACTGATAAGTGTGGTATCAGCACAAAACCCTCAAAAAAAGTAAAACAATGTAGTTCATTACATTCTGTATATACTGAAACTTAAATTATAGGAAACTTATGGATTGATGCTCACACTCTCACGAATGAGAGGGTCCAGCAGGTAGTTGTAAGGACAGAACACAATGCAGGCCTCTTGCATGAGTTCCCGTGCTGCGTAGTAAGCACAGGATCGCAGCTTGCCACCAAGACGCACCAGATCCTCAATGTCCCAGGCCTGGTGTAGCCCGTGAACCCACTGTAAAGAGCTCTGATCACGCATTTTATGCACATTGTGGTAGTACCGGCATGACAGACCCTGAAACGACATGGAAATACACAAATGCACACAGATAACATTGCTTTATGAAAAGAGTTAATGCTTGAGATGCATTTGATAACACTTAAGTGGTAAAGCATAGTGCTAGCAGGGAATGTGTGTACTGATATAATGAACGGTTGATGTATGAAAATGTCAATGTTTTGATGAAATTAAAACTCAATCACTATTCAGATGGATCCTTAATGGTTTCTACTGGACAGAGTGCCATCACAATCACTTCCTTATGATAAATGTGCTTTTATATGATTATTTTTGGCAGCTGCCTCACTGCAGAAAAGGGAAGCATCTGTGCATTGTTTTGCAATTCGCTGGAACTTGTAACATGCTGCTGAAAGGCTGATAGCAGCTTCCAGTATACATACTCAAAGAGGGATTAGTCGTCAATGAGAGCATAGGATAAACGTCAACCCGATCGTGCCATTTTGATCCCCCAGTCCTCCAACCCTTATGATGGTGATGATGGCACCACTGAGGGGTGTGCGACCTAACGACAAGTGTCTGAAAGGCCTACGCACTTCAGCTATTCTGTAGGGCCAGAAGAGCAGAATAAAGACTCGGAGTGAGGCTCATAAGAGGACACAAGAGACGGGGCCTCAGGGAGGATGAGGAAAATGACAGCTCATTCTCTCCTCTATCTGAGCAGGGTTGTCAGCACAGTCTTCCCTGCTTTCATGTGCAGGGATGCGACACAGTCGAGAGGTGAGTGGACACCTGTGGTGACAGCGTAATAGGTATCATTATGAGGGCTGCCCGATGGTCAGAGGCTAAATAACATGGACAATACAGAATCTCCCACTGGAACAAAGTGTGTTTGAAGCCTTTGACAAGGCTGCACAACAAAAAAGGTCTGTATGACTGATTGGGGATATTGTTGCCTGTAACCGTTTTCCACAGCTTTGGTGACGGAGATTAAGTTTGTGAAACCTTAAAGCGAGGGTTTGCATTTCACCGTAGGCAGCTCATCTTCTTTTCTTACGACAGTATCACAGTGAAAGGAGAAGAGGGTTCACAGAATAAGTGGCCACACTTGCTGTTTGGCCTGCAGGCCACTGTGAAGATCAGGAAATGAGGTGTTTAGTTCCACAGCAAAGAGTGGGTCAATCTCCGTTCACAAGATCCAATGTAAGACTTTCAATGGCAAACAAATTCACGATGGGTTGATCACTACACTCAATGATGAAACAGAGCACAGGCCATTAACTGTGCATTTAGGTGGTCAGTGGAAATAGTATGTGCAGGGGAGATCTTTTACTAGACACACATAAAAATAAATCTAAACTGACACCATTCTAATGAGGATGCACCACAATTTCGACCACAGAAAATGCCATTCTTCAGTCAAATATTGAAAATGCAGAAAGAATCTGTTAAAGGGTTAGTTCATCCAAAAATGAAAATTCTGTCATTTATTACTCAGCCTCATGTCGGTCCACACCCGTAAGACCTTTGTTTATCTTCGGAACACAAATTAAGATTTTTTTGATAAAATCGGATGGCTCAATCATGTGACTTTGACAGTTTAATATAAGCTCTGAACCACTAATTCGAAACAAAGGATTCGTAAAGCTGCGAAGCTTCATGAAGCAGTGTTTTGAAATCGACCATAACTAGATATTGTTGAATAAAGTCGTTATTTTGTTTGTTTTTTTGCGCACAAAAAGTAGTCTTTCTGGGCATCTGAAAGTGTTAAAGGTCCCATTTTTCGTGTTTTTTTGAAGCTTTGATTGTGTTTATAGTGTGCAATATAACATGTGTTCATGTTTCGCGTGTAAAAAAACACAGTATTTTTCACATAATTTACTTATCTGTATACCGCTGTTTCCACTGTCATAAAAACAGGCTGATGACTTCCTTGTTCTACGAAGTCCCTCCTTCAGAAATACGTAACGAGTTCTGATTGTGCCAGCGGTTCCTGTGTTGTGATTCGACAGCAGCTTAGCTTACCGGTTGTGGTCCATAAACAACGCCTTCTCCAGACAAAGAGGGAACTGCTCCATCTTTCAAGAATAATCTTTGTGTGAATCCGGCATTAAACTGATTGAGATTGAGGAAGCTGTCCTCAGCAAAATGTGCTGCACATAGTTTTACATGTGGATTATAATTTTCGGGAACCGAGTTAAACGTAAATTGTAACCATTGAACTCTAAGTACAGCGTCCCTGGGAAGGCCAAACAAAGGTGATTGGACTGCGGGATGAAAATAACAGCGTTTCGACGACATGGCGACAAACACACTCTACAAACGCAACTCTTGTTCTTCTCCGTGGGAGCGCAACAAGACCACGCCCCCTTTTTTTGTGTATTCCTGTGGGCGGAGGTTAGTCAAAAAACTGTTTTAGTGACGTCATTAAAGAAGGAAGTAGAGGGATGTAGTCCAAACTGGCCGTTCGATGTAGGCGACTTCTGTTGAATAAAATATCTCGCTTGGCATTGAACTTTGAGTTTTGCTTTAAAATTTTACAGATTTTATTTATACTCTAACAACAACATTACACACTAACTAAAGTTTGAAACATGGGATCACGAAGAACGGGACCTTTAATTATCTTGCTGGCAATAGGGGCCTCACTGAGCCATTGGATTTTATCAATAATATCTTAATTTGTGTTTCGAAGATGAACGAAGGTCTTATGGGTGTAGAACGACATGAGGGTGAGTAATTGTTGACATTATTTTCATTTTTGGGTGAACAAACTCTTTAAGGTGCGGCCACATTTACAGTTTTTTTGCAGGTGAAATCCAGACATTTCAATAGGAATCCACACAATTAGGAATTTCCCCTTGCAGATTTCGCAACGGTTTTAAGTTGATCACATCATAATGTGACCTTTTGCACCTTTACTACTTAACACTATAAAACTTATGCGCCAGAGAAACAAGCATGCCGCCATCTTTATAATATTGTCTTCTGTTTTTGCGGTAGCTCTGTACATTTCTATGGCATCGCTGTTGAAGAATAATTAGCTGGTGAAGTGGATTTACTTGTTGTAGAGTTAATGAAAGTTATCATGAGCATTGTAATGTTTAAAGCAGATGTCTTAACAAATGTCAGCAGACCCAGAAGATTTTAAAACGAGCAGTTCATTCATAAATACGTAAGAACGCTGTGGAAATACAAACCGGAAGTCAAAAGACAACGAGCGCAGCGCTGAAAAGGGACGGGGCTACATAAGGTCTATTAAGTTTGGTTGAAGTCATCATTGCATTGGACAACATGTGCATAACTGCACTGTTCTGACATCTATACAGCTGTACGGTATTTTTATAAAGTTGTCAGAATCAAGATTTTTAAGTACAAATGACAACAGAAATGTAATCAATTAGAAAATACTGTATATCATTATTAAAACAATATTAGATTATTTTAGTTATAAAAATACTATATTTTATAATTATTTATTAACATTTTAAAAATAATACTATTCAAGAATATCTTCTAAATATGAAAATATATTAGAAAAACATTAATCAAATTTGTTAAGTTATTCCAAATAAAGGCTGAATTTTTGTTTTGGCTAAGAATTTTCATTTCGCTGCATCACTACAGCCTAGGAATATATAGGTAAAGGCTTCATGACAATGAGAGAAAAAGCTTCATTGTCGATCTCTCACAACACTAATATTTAGTTCAGAGTTTCATAAAAGGCCTTGAACTCAGTGAACCTAAATCTACTCTCTTTTATCCCTCTCAGAGGCACTAATGATGACAGATGAATGAAGAACCTGTGCTCAAAGGTGGTTGCGATATCACAGTGTAACCTGGGAAGGGGGGCGACTCACGTTCTTGGCCTCCAGCAGCTCCTTGCAGCGCTCGTTGCGGTTGGCATGAGGTACCACTTCGGGGTGGACACAGGTGTGGTCTCGGCTGGACAGTATTGTCATGGGCACGGTGGAGTAAAGTGTCCGTTTCAACTCCCGTGCAATCTGTGTGATCTGCTTATGAGTACGAGTGCCGAAAAAGATCTTTGGGATCTTTTTCCTCCCGCTTCCCTCTTTGTCTTTCTCGTTGTCCTTGGACTTTTCAACCAGTTTCTGTCCTGCTTTGAGGTTGGCGCAAGGACAGCGAGAACAAGACACGGGAGACTGTCGGACACAAAGAGAGAGAGAAAAACAAGTCAAGCATAAACATTACAAAGAGAAACAACATACTTGATGCAATTCTACAGCCCTTGTTTGTCCAGCTCATGAAAAGGCCTTTGTATTAGCAGCTATATAGACAATCATTCAAATAACAGGTAAATGCTATAAGTCAAGACACAATGACCCCAAGCAAGACTGTAATTTTAGACTGCGCCATTGTTCATGCTACTGGCCTCCTGATTGGATCTCCTTAATTGCAGCTTTCACACAAAGGGACATGCTTGCCTGCAGCCAGCTCTAGTGGTGAAACTGATCTTGAGGATGGTATGAGCATTTTAAGTGTCCCACTTTCCCCTCTATTCATGGGAATGACACAATTCATGTGTTACACAGTTGGAGTCATTGCTTCACTTTGTGGGAGACAGTGTTATTGTCCGAGTACTGAAATACTGCATGCATAAAACAAGAAAAGCTTGTTAAGTGTTTTAATCTATCTACACTACTTTCGTTTTTTCCTCTCAACAACATGATTTTGTCCAGACATGGCTGATAATTTGCTGATATTACAATTCTATACTATTTTGTGTAAAAAAATTACATTTATTATTATTATTATTAATTTGACCTTTGCTGACATTTGACACTAACGTAATCTAAATGAGCGTGCATAATTTAATATTTAATAAATATGAGATTTTATAAAATAAAATCTCTTATACAAGTTTTCCTTCAGTCCTTCAAAATAACAGTAGCTTCTTTTCCTTTCCTAAGAGTGACAGTAAGATTATCCCTCATAAGCAAATGCTAAGTCACAGCGTGTGTTACACCTTCACATCAGGGATCAAGCTGTCCTTTAGCCTGCACTCCACTGAAGAGGTCCAGCTCCAGTTACCTGAGCTGCTTCTCAAACCTTGTTTGTCATTAAATATTACAGTAAGTGATAGAATGGAAGCGAATGTGAGCCTGTCTTGCAAACCGTCCCCCGGTGGGACAAAGACCAGGTCCGACGTGCTAAATAAACAGAGAGCTGGCAGCAGCTAAGGTTACGGCTTCGCAGGAAGAGTTACGGCCCTGCCGATCACCTTACCTGCTGCTGCCACATTCAATAGGCCAGTCCAAGTATCCTGCCTCCTATACCGAATAATTACTTATTCATCGCAGGGGGGAGAGAAAGGGCCAATTGTGAATGGGAGGCCTTGTCAGTAGCCGTGCAGGAAACAGCTGACACAAGGGTATCCGTTACATGCAGCCTGCCACAGTTTCGGCCCCTCTCGCTACCGCACACCAAATAAGACACCCCTGGAATGCAGATAACAGCCTCCATTGGCCAGACCTGCCGCCATAGACACATTCAGGCGGAGTGGCGCATTCTTTCCGGCGAGGGCCTGATATCAGTGGAGCAGAGAGCTACACCACAGGCCACTCCAGACCTCAACAGCGGCTCCTAATAAAACAGTGTGCGGCATTGTGTGGGAGCGTTAACCCAAGCATGCTGTTCCAGTCAGGGGCAGACACCTGCAGATGCATCTAGCAGCTCATTGCTCTGCTAATAAAATGTGGCCATTGTTCTGGAACCAAAAAATGAGCAAGGATATTGGGAAAGCGTCTTCAGGGGTTTGTAGCAGCACTGGTGTACAATGACAGCATTTCACAGCTCCTGGGGGACCTAACAGCTAGTTACTGTTCAGGGCCAACACACATAGTAGAAATACAAAAATTAAGTTGCAAGTCACTATGTGGTGTGTTTTAGGGGTAATGGATACATGTATGGAACTTATTTTTGCTGGAATGTTTTTTTTTTTTTTTAAACAAACCAGAACTGTGACAGTTGGTACTGTTAATGGTTCCCGCATGAGTATTCTTCTGCTGATGTGAATGGAACACCGTGCTAAAATGAAAGTGATTTGGAAAGTGTTCCATGTGTTACTCGTGGTGAAGTCTGATTCTTAAATGAAACACTCCTATGCGCAGTACTCCTTTTTAGAGAATGAAAAAAAAAACAAAAAAACATGCATGACCAATGAAGTCAAAAGATTCCTAAGTGAACAACTGAACCAGTTCTTTTTAATGAATCAAAATCATACAGCATAAGTCTAATCATTCTTTTGAGACAGTTGTGAACCAAACACATATAGCATGACCAATGAATTCAAAAGATTCCCAAAGTGGACCATTTTTACGAACCTGTTCTTTTTTTAAGAAGCAAAAACATTTGCAACAAAAAAGGATTTGCAAGCAAATGACTCTTACAAGCCAGTGAATAAAAAAAGCACAATCAATAAAGTCAAAACATTCCCAAGTGAACGACTTTCATAAAAAACAAAAACAAAAAAAAACAAACATACATAGCAACTAGTGAAGTCTGATTCTCGTGCTAATGACTCTTATGAGCCAGTTGTTTTTAGTGAATCATAAACTGGAGAAGTTTCTCAATTAATTCGACTCAAATTCAAAAGAATCGTTAAAGGAACCGTTCACCGAATCATTAAGACGAATCACCGGAATTGTTAAATTCTTGTATGAAGAGGCGGAGGATCCTATAGAGTACTTATCAGTTACTGCTGAAAAACATTATAAGAGCTGGGTTTGTTCTGTTAGACAGTTGCATTTCTGTTTGCCAGGTGAGGTGTGGAGAGAGCAGCTCCTGTGTTTGAGATGGTGAGGCTAGATTGTCTGTGCTCTACAATGGCCCTGTAGTGGAAGATGCAGGCCCAAGTGTGAGCGCGAACAATGGAGACTGCATTTCAACAGGCTGGCTCTGAGAGCCTGACACCTGAGAGACTGAAATCTCACACTGTCCGCCTGCCTGGGCCACTGCACCCTCACCATACAGATGGACAGAGAGAGAAGGAGATAGCGGGCGAGAGACAGAGACAGCGAGTGAAGCATTTCAGTGAGGTCTTTACTCCCTATAGCTCTACTGATAGCTGCCCCGGAGCGCCCCCACCCCGCAAATCCTCAATCTCACAAAGCACCTGTTTATCCCCGGAGCGCCGTAACCAGCGGGTGAACCCCATTCAATATTTATCCCAGGCTTTCACAGATCACTGCCAAGCAAGGCAAACCTCTTAATTAAACTGGAGCTCGCTTCAAAGGGCCCATTGAAGATGTCAGTCAGCGCTGGCAGGGGCCAAGAACGGTGTCAGGTGAGAGAGTGAAACCTAAGACCCGCTTTCTCTTCTTCCCCCTACCTAACACACCCCTAGGCCCGCCCATCAAGCCCGGGCCGTCCTCTTCGGAGATAGGCCACCAATCCCGAGGAACACACCAGACAAGTCACTCCCTTTTCCATTGTGCCAGTTGTAAGCAATATGTCCTACGGTGTGACGGGGCGTTCACACCGACACAGATTCTTTTCACCACTGGCTATGTGAATACCTGCGGTGTTCGTTACACTGCATCAGATTTTCTAAGTGGCCAAATGCAGTACATGGAGATGCTGAGCTGCATTTTATAGCCCCGCACGTAAGCCTCTCTCAACAAGCCAAATGAATGTAACACCACATTAGGCAGATTTCTGCTTAGTGTTAATGATGTAGTGCAAACTGTCAGTTTAAGGTTATCAAATTACAGATAAAGGTCAGGCAGATTTCTGCAAAAAGAAAGACTGGATGACGTACCATAAAGTTCATGATCTAGTGAATCTAGCATCCCCAAATGGCAACAAAAACCCATTTTTACATTCAGTCAGACATTTCACTGTAGTGCGCATTGTATTGGTACCAGTCTACGTATAAGGATGAAAGCAACTATTCATGCGTACATTAAATCATAGTCATATGGCTTGATGTGACAAAGCACAAGTCAAATTACAATAATTTAAGAGAGATAATGCCTGCTTAGTGTGAAAAATACCTGCAATGAATCCAGTAATATCCCCTTGAACCTGTTTTGAACCATCCTCTGCTGCCACCCGGTGGTCAAGATATAACGCAATACATAATATTATATTGATAATATGATTTATTCAATAATAAATACTATTCCAGTGGCACCCTTAGCAAAACAGTGGAAGTCTGGGTATCTTAAAGGGATAGTTCACCCAAAAATGATAATTTTTGTCATCATTTACTGATGATACTGATAATATTTTAAGAAATGCCAACAAAACTGTAACAACTTTCTTCAAAATATCATCTTTTTGTGTTCCACAGAATCAATAAAGTCATGCAGGTTTGGAACAACATGAAGGTGAGTAAATGATCACAGAATTTCTATTTTCTAGTGAACTATCCCTTTAATGGATACTGGATGATGAAATGCAAAGAAATAGCTAACAGTGCTCTTTATAGCTATTTTTTACTCTATTACATCATATTCTCCAAATTAGAGAGTAGAAATTGAGTCTGAGGTGCACTCACAGGACACTCTGGCTGTGACTGACAGCAGTCAGCTCTGGCACCACTGTTCAATTCCATGGTCCAACTCTGAGTCCCAGGCACTGGCCTCTCCAGATTCTCCTCCTCTTCATCATCATCAATGTAAATCACTCCTCTTTCAAGACATCTTCGCTTGCTGCTCTGTGTAAAGAAAAAAACTGAGTGTGATGACAAGGCTCAACAAGCCATACGTTAATGTCATAGCAATAGAAGCTATTGGCAGCAGTACCTTTTGCTCTGTGCCTGGTGTACGAATGCGCTTCCTGTCAATCTTAAAATCATCATCTTGTTCTCCATTGGAGAGAGAGGCTTGAAGTTTCTCAGAGAGACGGGAAGACAAAGTCGACTTTCTAGGCTGGTCACTTTGGACTGCTGAAACAAAGATGCATACTTTATGAGAAAATGGATTACACTTAAGTAATGTATCACAGTGATTTCTAAACAGTGCTAAATCTACTTCTAAAGTCCTTCTAAAGTATTTTGCTTTTTTGGATATATCTTTAATTTAGTGTGTAATATATAGCTGTTTGTAAATGTAAAGGGTCTGCAAAGTTTCAGAGATTAAAGTGCATGATAAATGGAGTTATTGAGTAGGGTCTTGGAAAGGAGGGGTTTAAAGTAGAGATGCACTGGTCGACTGGGCATAAATCGGAACTTGACGGTTTTTGCTTCAAATGCACAATTGTTTTTTCATTTTATTTTGGCAGATCTCTATTCCGGACATGCACACAAACTGCATTGCAATCAATTGGATGAACAGACTCGCCAGCAGATACTGAAAAAGGCACAACAAGCTTACTATGCTTGAAATACTGGAAAAAAAATATAAATATTGAATTTAGGGCAGGGATTTATATTATTTGTATATCTGAAGGGAACTGATTGTTCTCAGAGAAGTTTCGATGGCATTTTCTTTTCCTCTTGTCTCCATATAATGCCTATTAAAATAGTGTTTATGAGCACAGCAGCGGTAATCAAGGAAACGAAACGGCTACTGTTCCATAAGCACCACCTACTGTCAGAGCTGAGTGAATTTGCATTTTCATTCAGATCTGCCATTTT